>NW_023416323.1:5515435-5663473 GCF_014108235.1 Myotis myotis | reverse complement strand
GAGAAGCACACTGAGAGCCAGAGGAGATGCGGAAATAAAGTGCAGAAGTACGGGGGCTCACGCGCACGGAAAGGGGCTGGCACCTGAGGACTAAGCTGTCTTTTTTAATCTGGAGGGAGTCACAAGCTCCCGATGGCTCTGAACTCCGGTTCCAGGAAGTCTCTGGGGACCCAGGACTCATACGGGGAGAAACCGGACTGTCTGGCAGTGGGCGAACTTGAGGGCGGCTTTCCCTCAGAGGTGCTTGCAGCCGTTACCAGGACACTGAGATGCGTGACTCCTTAGGGCAGGGCTAAGGATCCGCCATAGCTGCTTGCTCCGCCCTTTGAGTCCTTGAGACCCCGCCCCACCCAGGCTTCAGCAGAGGCTTTTGCATATGAATGCCCGGGCCCTTTGCAACCTGATAATTACCTAATTGCAGCCAGGCCAGACAGACCCAGAACTTCCAAGAGAAGGCCCAAGGCTCCGCAGCGGCTTGCATTTCTTCACAGCTGAGCCTCATCAGGGCACCTCCAAACTCCAAAAAAGGAAGGGGAATCTGCAGTTCTCTTCGTAGCTCCTGCTGTGTAACCTCAGGCAGAGGCTAAATTAGCACCTCCTTAGATCCAAGAGCCACTGTACCCAGTGGTCAGTGGGGGACCATCCAGATCACAACTCCTCAGATCCATAAGGGACACACTCAGGGTGCAGTCTCAATGAGCACCAAAGCCCCACTGAAGCAAGTCTTTCCCCAGAAGGGTGTCTCCAGCACAGAAGTTCTCCCACTGCAGACACAGCTGATTCTCACTGCCAATTGGCCTGGAGGTCAATTCCTCCCAGTGATCCTACAACAATCAAGGCATAACTACAACAAGACTGTGCACAAAACCCACAAGGGGGTGCACCAAGAGTGTCCACCTCAGGTAACTGGGGAGGCTGAGACACTGGGCCCTACAGGACACCTAGCACACAAAGCCACTCTATCAACACAGGGAAGCAGCCAAAATGCGGAGACAAAGAAACAGGTCACAAATGGCAGAAATGGAGGGAAGCAAACGACTGGATATAGAGTTCAAGGCCACGTTTATAAGGTTTTTCAAGAATTTTATGGAAACCACCGATAAATTTAGTGAGTCCCTCAATAAGTATAGTGAGACCCTGGAGGACATGAAAAAGGACCAACTAGAAATTAAGCATACACTGACTGAAATAAAGAATAATTTACAGAGATCCAACAGCAGACAAGAGGATCCCAAGAATCAAGTCAAAGATTTGAAATACAAAGAAACAAAAAATACCCAACCGAAAAAGAAAAAAGAAAAGAGATTCCAAAAATATGAAGATAGTGTAAGGAGCCTCTGGGACAACTTCAAGCGTACCAACATCAGAATTATAGGGGTACCAGAAGAAGAGAGAGGGCAAGATATTGAAAACCTCTTTGAAGAAATAATGACAGAAAACTTCCCCTACCTGGTGAAAGAAATAGACTTCCAGTCCAGGAAGCGCAGAGAACCCCAAACAAAAGGAATCCAAAGAGGACCACACCAAGACACATCATAATTAAAATGCCAAGAGCAAAAGACAAAGAGAGAATCTTAAAAGCAGCAAGAGAAAGACAGTCAGTTACCGACAAGGGAGTACCCATACGACTGTCAGCTGATTTCTCAACAGAAATCATGCAGGCCAGAAGAGAGTGGCAAGAAATATTCAAAGTGATGAATAGCAAGAACCTGCAACCAAGATTACTTTATCCAGCAAAGCTATCATTCAGAATAGAAGGTCAGATAAAGAGCTTCACGGATAAGAAAAAGCTAAAGGAGTTCATCACCACCAAACCAGCATTATATGAAATGCTGAAAGGTATTCTTTAAGAAGAGGAAGAAGAAAAAGGAACTTTTACCATTTGCCACAGCATGGATGGAACTGGAGAGCAGATAAATACCACATGATCTCACTCATTTGTGGAATATAATGAACAACATAAACTGATGAACAAGGACTGATCCAGAGACGGAGAGGCATTTATTGGACTGTCGGGCCTTGGAGGGAAGGTAGGGCAGGGTGGGGGTAAGGGGGAAAGATCAACCAAAGGACTTATATGCAAGCATATAGGCCTAACCAACGGACACGGACAACGGGGGGGTGAGGGCATGAGCGGGGGGGGGGGGGAGGTAGAGGGTAACGTGGGGACAAGGACACATATGTAATATCTTAATCAATAAAAAAAATATTTAAAAAAAGCTTCCAGCAAACAAACGCCCAGGGCCAGACGGCTACACAGGTGAGTTTTACCAAACATTCAAGGAAGAACTAAAACCTATCTCCTCAGACTACTGCAAAAAATTCAAGAGGAAGGAACACTTCCAAGCTCATTCTATATAGCCAGCATCACCCTAATACCAAAACCAGGTAAAGACAACACAATGAAAGAGAATTACAGGCCAATATCCCTCATGAACATAGATGCCAAAATCCTCAACAAAATCCAAGGAAATCGGATCCAGCAGTACATCAGAAAGATCATACACCATGACCAAGTAGGATTTATCCCAGGGATGCAAGGATGGTACAATATCCGCAAATCAATAAACGTGATACATCACATAAACAAATTGAAAGAAAAAAACCACATAGTCATATCAATTGATGCAGAAAAAGCATTTGATAAAATTCAACACCCATTTTTGATAAAACTCTCAGTAAGGCGGGAGTAGAAGGATCATACCTCAACATAATAAGAGCCGTATATGACAGGCCCACAGCCTGCATCATACTCAATGGACAAAAACTAACACCATTTCCCCTAAGAACAGGAACAAGACAGGGATGCCCCCTCTCACCACTCCTGTTCAACATAGTACTGGAAGTGTTAGCCATTGCAATTCGGCAAGAAGAAGAAATAAAAGGCATCCAAATTGGAAAAGAGGAAGTAAAACTGTCCTTATTTGCAGACGACATGATATTATACATACAAAACCCTAGAGACTCCATCAAAAAGCTACTGGACTTAATACATGAATTTGGCAATGTAGCAGGATACAAAATTAACCCCAAGAAATCCGAGGCACTTCTATACACCAATAGTGAACTTTCAGAAAGAGAGATTATAAAAACAACCCCGTTTACCATCACACCAAAAAAATTAAGCTACCTAGGAATAAACTTAACTAAAGAGGTAAAAGACCTCTACTCAGAAAACTACAGGACGTTGAAAAAAGATATAGAGGAAGACATAAACAGATGGAAGAACATACCGTGTTCATGGATTGGTAGAATCAACATCATTAAAATGTCCATACTACCCAAAGCAATCTATAAATTCAACGCACTTCCCATTAAAATACCAACAGCATACTTCATAGATCTAGAACGAACTCTCCAAAAATTCATCTGGAATAAAAAAAGACCCCGAATAGCTGCAGAGATCCTGAGAAAGAACAAAGTAGGTGGGATCTCAATACCAGATATCAAGATGTATTACAAAGCCACTGTTCTCAAAACTGCCTGGTACTGGCACAAGAACAGACATATAGATTAATGGAATAGAATAGAGAGCCCAGAAATCAGCCCGAACTAATATGCTCAATTAATATTTGACAAAGGAGGCAAGAACATACAATGGAGCCAAGATAGTCTCTTCAATAAATGGTGTTGGGAAAATTGGACGGATATATGCAAGAAAATGAAACTAGACCACCAACTTACACCATACACAAAAATAAACTCAAAATGGATAAAGGACTTAAATGTACGACAGGAAACCATAAAAATTCTAGAAGAATCCAAAGGCAACAAAATCTCAGACATATGCCGAAGCAATTTCTTCACTGATACAGCTCCTAGGGCACTTGAAACGAAAGAGAAAATGAACAAATGGGACTACATCAAAATAAAAAGCTTCTGCACAGCAAAAGAAACCATCAACAAAACAATGAAAAAACCCACTGTGTGGGAAAATATATTTGCCAATGTCATATCTGATAAGGGCCTAATCTCCAAAATTTATAGGGAACTCATACAACTTAACAAAAGGAAGATAAACAATCCAATCAAAAAATGGGCAAAGGACCTAAATAGACACCTTTCAAAAGAGGACATTCAGAAAGCCAAGAGACATATGAAAACATGCTCAAAGTCACTAATCATCCGAGAGATGCAAATCAAAACAACAATGAGGTACCATCTCACACCTGTCAGACTGGCTATCATCAACAAATCAACAAACGACAAGTGCTGGAGAGGATGTGGAGAAAAAGGAACACTTGTGCACTGCTGGTGGGAATGCAGACTGGTGCAGCCACTATGGAAGACACTATGGAGTTTCCTCAGAAAGTTAAAAATGGAACTCCCATTTGACCCAGTGATCCCACTTCTAGGAATATATCCCAAGAAACCAGAAACACCAATCAGAAAGGATATATGCACCCCTATGTTTATAGCAGCACAACTCACCATAGCTAAGATCTGGAAACAGCCTAAGTGCCCATAAGTAGATGAATGGATTAGAAAACTGTGGTACATCTGCACGATGGAATACTATGCTGCTGTAAAAAGAAGGAATTCTTACCATTTGCAACAGCATGGATGGAGCTGGAGAGCATTATGCTTAGTGAAATAAGCCAGTCACTGAAAGAAAAATACCACATGATTTCACTCATTAATGGATAATAAAGACTATTATAAATTGATGAAAAAAAATAGATACAGAGGCAGAGAAGCTTCGAACAGACTGTCAAACTACAGCAGGAAGGCTGGGGAGGGTTGGGGGTGTGGGTGTGGGTAAATGATCAACCGAAGGACTTTTATGCATGCATATAAGCATAACCAATGGACATAAGACACTTGGGGGGGCGGTAGGGGAGGTCAGGGGATTGTCAAGGGTGGGAAAAAAAGGAGACATATTTAATACTCTTTGTAATACTTTAAACAATAAAAAAAAGAATGATCTTATCCTTTCATTTAGAGGTTGTTTTTTTATCTCCCCATTTTGGCTACTTTATGGGTTTGTGACTATGTATTAAGTAGATCTGCTAGCTTCCCAATTTCTAGTGCAGGACAATGTCAAATGCTGTTTTTGATTAATTAGATCAGGCAAAGACTCAAAGCCTCTAGATCAGTGATGATGAACCTTTTGAGCTCCGTGTGTCAGTATTTTGAAAAACCCTAACTTAACTCTGCTGCTGTGTCACATATAGAAATTTTTTGATATTTGCAACCATAGTAAAACAAAGATTTGTATTTTTGATATTTATTTTATATATTTAAATGCCATTTAACAAAGAAAAATCAACCAAAAAAATGAGTTCGCTTGTCACCTGACATTCGTGTCATAGGTTCGCCATCACTGCTCTAGAGATCTGCCTGTCTGCAGACTGATTGTATTCAGTTTTGAGTAGCCTCAGGCAATCATCCACTGGTGGAGTGAGAGGTTTTCCTACAGGATGGGACAATTGCTTCTCCCTGGAGGCTGATTGTTATTCTCAGTCTCTTAATAGGTCTCAGAAACTCCACAGGGTGGGGTAAGTGATTTTCCAATAGGGTGGGGCAACTAACCTCTCTCCAGGCAAAAACCGACTGTATAACAAGGGTCTGCCTGAGAAAGATGTCCTCCGGAGTGTGAGGGAAAGACTCAGCACAGGAAACCAGGGTTTCTGAGCTCTAACCCCAGAACCCCCAACCCTGGCTTTTGCTCACAGAGCTCATGTCCACTCTGCCCTCCCTCAGCCAGAGACAAAGGTGAGTGAGCTGCACATGAAATTTTGTGGGTTGGTCCTTTAAGAGGTTGCCTGCATTTCCAGCCATCTCTCACTGCCAGACAGCAACTCTGCTGCTTTTCACAAGTAGGTGTTTTGTGGCACCTTTCTCAGTTCTGATGCTTTTGGCTGGGGAGCCCAGCTTGGCATTTTGATCCCAGAGTTCTCAGTGGCAATCCCGCACAGCTGAGATATCGCTCCAGGACTTCAGCTGCTATTTGTGGGAGCTCAGCCAGCCCTCTCGTATATCTGCCCTTTCTACCAGTCTCTATGCAGTCTCCTCTTTCTGCCATTGGTTATCAGGATTCTCTCCAGCTAGTCCTGAGTTGATTAATCAAGATGTTTTCTCTTTAGTTGTAATTCCAGTTTGGTCCTGGGAGGATGTCAGTGTAGCATCCACTTCCTCCACCGCCATTTTTTATCTCACCCATTTTAAAAAATATTTTTTTATTGATTGCAGAGAGGCAGGGAGAGGGAGAGAGAGATAGATAGAAACATCAATGATGGGACTCATTGATTGGGTGCCTACTTCATGCCTTCCACTGGGTATCGAGCCCACAACCTGGCATTTGCCCAGACCTGGAATTGAACTGTGACCTCCTGGTTTATAAGTCTATGCTCAAGCAATAAGCCACACTGGCTGGGCCCCATTTTGTTTCTGATGTTAGAATTTACCTCCTTTATATTATGTATTCATTAACAAATTATTATAACTATATTACTGTAATACATTTGTTCTTTATCTTTTATACTAGAGTTGAATGATTAACTCAGTACTGTATTATAATATTAAAGTATTCTGAAATTGACAATAAAATTACCATTTTCAGTGTATTTTATAATTTTATATGTTTTTCTGTCTGTATTTTCTTGCATCTGGTTGAGTATATTCAGAACTGCAATGTTGAATTCTCTGTCATTTATTTCACATCTTTCCAAGTGTTCCACCTTGATTTCTTTTTTATTTTATTGATTAAGGTATTTAATATGTGTTCTTATCTCTCCATTGTTCCCCAACGCCCCCCCCCTCATGCCCTCACCCCCCTGGTATCTATGTACATTGGTTATGCTTATATGCATGCATACAAGTCCTTTGGTTGATCTCTCCCCCTTACCTCCACCATTCCCTACCTTCCCTCTGAGGTTTGATGGCCTGAAAGATGCTTCACTCTCTCTAGATCTGTTTATGTTCACCAGTTTATGTTGTTCATTATTTTCCATAAATGAGTGAGATCATGTGATATTTATCTTTCTCTGACTGGCTTATTTCGCTTAGCATAATGCTCTCCAGTTCCATCCATGCTGTTGAAAAATGGTAAGAATTCTTTCTTTTTTACCGCAGCATAGTATTCCATTGTGTAGATGTACCACAGTTTTTTAATCCGCTCATCTGTTGATGGGCACTTAGGCAGCTTCCAAATCTTAGCTATGGTAAATTGTGCCACTATGAACACAGGGTGCCTATATCCTTTCTGATGGCTGTTTCTAGTTTCTTGGGATAGTCCACCTTGATTTCTTGAGTTTTTTTAAAAATTTATTTGTTTCTGAGTTCCCTCATCTCTGTGCTTATAGGTATTTTCTTGTTTCCTTTGTCTAGCCATCTGTTGTATTACAGACCTTTCTCTAGCAGCTTTCTCTTAAGAAGTCTTTTATTATTTTCCAGTAGGTGGCGCTGAATCACAATATTTTTATTTTTATATTTTTTACCTCTTACCCCCCAGAGCTGCCCTTCTTGGCTTCTATCTGACAGGACAGCTTCACTGCCTGCGTGTGGGGTTTATTTTGCCCTGGGCCTCTGCGAGGTCCTCCCTACCCCTGCCTTACCCGGGGATCAATCACAGAAGGTAATAGTGATTCTACTGCTGTGTGCTTGCTTGGGCATCTCTGCTGGCTCAGCCTCTGTTCGCACCACTCACCCTGCTGGAGAGCCCACCAAGACTTTGTTCCTCCCTGCCCACTGAAGCACCTGCTACCATGGACTCCCCCCGCCCCCACTCCCTCCGCAGTCTCCAGGCCAAGCTGGTTGCCAGCTCCCAGCTGCAGGGCTGTGTACATGGTGTTCTGAGCTCTCTTCCCTTCTCGCCTCTTCATTTATCCTGGTTGCCCACCCTGAGATACTTCAGTGCACAGGTCTCTCAGGTGCACGTCTATCTTGAGTAGGGAATCCTTTGTTGAGTTATAGTTGATTAACTGGTTGAAGTTTCAGGGGGAGAGATGGAGGGTTTCTCTCATGCTGTCATTCATCTGATGTCATCCTATATATGTTGTTAGTTAGCGTCATTTCGTTTAAGTCTGAAGAACTTTCTAGCATTTCTTGTAGGGCAGGTCTAGTTATAATGAACTCCGTCCTTTTATATTTTTAATCCTCACCTGAGAATATTTTTCGTATCTTTCTTTTAGTGTTTTTTTTTGAGGGTGTGGGAGTGTGTGTGTGTGTGTGTGAGAGAGAGAGAGAGAGAGAGAGAGAGAGAGAGAGAGAGAGAGAGAGAGAGAGAGAGAGAGAAACATAGATGTGAGAGAGACACATCGACTGGTTGCCTTCCACATGCACCCCTACTGGGGCAGGGAGGGAGCCTCCAACCAGGGAATTGAACCTGCAACCATTCTGTGCATGGGCTGACCACTGAATCACACCAGCCAGGGCAGTGACTTTAATCCTTTTGGTTGTCTAGTAAAGTCTTTAGCTCTCCTTTATTTCTGAATAACATCTTTGCTGAATAAAGTAAATGTTTTTATTTCAATATTTTGAATACATCATCTCACTCTGCCCTGTCTGAGGTGGGTCTCTTGTAGACAGCAAATATATGGGTCATTTTTTTTATCCATTCAGCCACTCGATGTCTTTTGATTGGAGCATTTAGTCCATTTACGTTTAAAGTTATTATTGAAAGGTACTTGTTTGTAGCCATTTCTATTTTTTGTGCCTGTTTTCTTTCTTAGCTTTTTATTTCTTCTTGTTACTCCAGTCCCTTTAGCATTTCTTGCATTGCTGGGTTGGTGGTGATAAACTCCCTTAACCTTTTTGTGTCTGTGAAGCTTCTTATTTCCCCTTCAATTTTGAATGATAGCCTTGCTGGATAGAATATTCTTGGATTCAGTCCTTTGCTTTGCATCACTTTGTAAATTTCTGTCCATTCTTTTCTGGCCTGATGTGTTTCTGTTGAGAAATCATTTGATAATCTAATGGAAGATCCCTTGTATGGAACTTTCTGTCTCTCTCTTGCAGCCTGTAAGATTCCCTCTTTGTCCTGAACATTTGCCATGGTAATTATGATGTGTCTTGGTGTGGGTCTTTTCGGGTTTACCTTGTTTGGGACTCTCTGCGCTTGTGTGACTTTTTTCTTCCCCACCTCAGGGAAGTTTTCTGATTTTATTTCTTCAAATAGGTTTTCTAACCCTTATTTCTCTTTCTGTTGTTCTGGCACCCCTATTATTCATATGTTGTTTCGTTTCATGTTGTCCCATAGCTCCCTTAGGCTCTCCTCCTGTCTTTTCATTTTTTTCTCTAATTGCAGTTCAGTTTGGGTGTGTTTTGCTTCCCTGTCTTCTAATTCGCTAGTTCGGTCCTCTGCTTCTCCTAGTTTACTGTTGAAACTTTCAATGGTGTTTTTTAGTGCAGCTATATCACTCTTCATTTCTTCTTGGTTCTTACATAATTTATTGATTTTTTCATCCGTTTCTTTTTTTTAAAAAATATATTTTATTGATTTTTTACAGAGAGGAAGGGAGAGAGATAGAGAGTTAGAAACATCGATGAGAGAGAAACATCGATTAGCTGTCTCTTGCACATCTTCCACTGGGAATGTGCCCACAACCAAGGTACATGCCCTTGACCAGAATCGAGCCTGGGACCTTTCAGTCCGTAGGCTGACGCTCTAGTCACTGAGCCAAACCGGTTTTGGCCCATTTCTTTTTGATTCTTACATAAGTTGTTGATTTTTTCATCCGTTTCTTCTTGATTCTTGCATAAGTTGTTGATTTTTTCCTCCATGTGATTTATGCATTGTAGGACCCTTAATCTGAATTTTTTTTCTGTCATGCTGAATGCCACTGTTTCACTTAGCTGCTTTTTTGGTGAGTCCTCCTTTTCTTTCCTTTGGGGGTTTCCTTGTCTACCCATGTTTGATTTCACCGACATAACTAGATGTTCCTCGTTCAGGGGCTGCTCCTTGGGTGGTAGTGGCTTCTCGGGCTGTGGTTGCTCATCGGGCGGTTGTGGTAGCAGCTGCTCCTCTGTTGGCAGCAGCTCCTCTGATGGGTGCTGTTCACAGCTGTGGTGGCTCCTCTGGCTGGTGGGGGGAGGCTTCACACACAGTTGCTGTTCCTCAGACAGAGGGTGTGTTGATCGCAAGGCTGCTGTTCCTTGGATGGGGGCGGGATACACATGCAGCTGCTACTCCCTGAACTGGGGCGGACTGCCCACCTGGCTGCTGATCCCTGGATGGAGGCTGGTTGCACGCTGCTGTTGTTTCTCTGATGTGGTGGGCTGCTTGTGGGGCTACTGCTCCTTGGACTTGGACAGGTTGATTGCAAGTCTGCTGCTCCTCGGACGGGGGTGGGCTGCTTGCGAGGCTGCTGCTCTTTGGATGGGAGTGGGCTGCACGCGTGGCTGCTCCTCCTCAGACAGGGACGTGCCACTCACTCGGCTACTGCTCGTCAGACATTTGCAGGCTGTTGTGGCTCTGCTCCTCAGACTGGTACGTGCTGCTCAGGGCTGCTGCTCCTCAGACGTGGGCGGGCTGCTCATGTAGCTGCTGCTCCTTGGACCGGGTTGGGCTGCTGCTGCTCCTCAAATGGGGCTGGGCTGCTTGCAGAACTGCTGCTCCTCGGATTGGGCAGGCTGCTCGTGCGGCTGTTGCTGCATGGACAAGGGCAAGATGCTTGTGCAGCTGCTGCTCCTTGGACTAGGGCAGGGTGTGCACAGCTGCTGCTCCCCGGATGGGGGCAGGCTGCGCAGGGCTGCCACTCCTCAGACCTAGGAAGACTGCTTGTGCTGCTGCTGCTCCTCGGACAAGTCGGACTGCTCACGTGGTTGCTCCTCCTTGGACGGGGAAGCGGGCCATTCACACAGCTGCTGCTCCTTGGACAGGGGCAGGCGACATGAGGCTGCTGCTCTTAGGCTCGAGTCAGGTTGCTCACGGGGCTGATGATCCCTAGACAAGAGCACGCTGCTCATGTGTCTGCTGCTCACGTGGTTGAAAAAATAATGTGAAAATAAGTAGGAAATAAAGGAACAAAAAAAAAGGAGATCAAAGAAAAAAGCAAAAAAAAAGCTAACAAAATAATAATCCTATCAAATAAAAGAGAAACATGGTAATTAGCCATACATCCACAACCCTTCTCATTGGCTAATCAGGGTGATATGCAAATTAACTGCCAGCCAAGATGGCGGCCGGCAGCCAGGCAGCTTGAAGCTAACATGAGGCTTGCTTACTTCAGTGATGGAGGAAACCAACATTCCCTGCCTGCCTTGCCGGCCTCTGAGCTTGCAGTTTGAAACATTGTTACAAATATAGAAGCTAAACAAAACCCCAGAAACCTGCTTTCAGCCAGCCAGGATCTCAGAGCTGGAGTTGATACAGTGTTTCGATTATAGAACCCAAACAAACCAGATACCTGCTTTCAGCAGCCCTGGAGCCAAGCTTCCGAGCTAAAGCTGGCCCAGAATAAAAAAAAAAAGAAAAAAGGAGTGGTTGGGAGTTTCAGTCACCCACCAGACTGAAAACAGCCCTCAGCTCCTCACCCAGACTGGCCAGGCACCCCAGTGGGGACCCCACCCTGAAGGGTGTGTGACCAGCTGCAAACAGCCATCATCCCCTCACCCAGGCTGGCCAGGCACCCCAGTGGAGACCCCCCACCGTGATCCAGGACACCCTTCAGGGCAAACCGGCCGGCCCCCACCCATGCACCAGGCCTCCATCCTATATAGTAAAAGGGTAATATGCCTCCTAGCACTGGGATCAGCGGAGCTGCGAGGCCTCCTAGCACCGGGATCAGCGGAGCCGAGAGGCCTCCCAGCACCGGGATCAGCGTGACAGGGGGCAGCGCCTGAACCCCCTGATCAGCCCTGCTCTGTGCCTGATAGGGGGGAGCTCCCCAACCCCTCGATCGCCCTGCGGCTCTGTGTGTGACAGTGGTGGCACCCAAACCCCCTGATCGGCCCTGATCTGTGGGTGATAGAGGGCAGCGCCCCAACCGCCCCCCAACGGGCTCTGCTCTGTGTGTGATGGGATAGAGCCATAACCTCCCCATCGGCCCTGCCCTGAGTGTGACAGTGGCGGCACCCCAACCCACTGATCGGCCCTTCTCTGTGCGTGACAGGGGGGAGCTCCTCAACCCCCTGATGGGCCCTGTTCTGTGCATGACAGGGGGCCGCACCCCAACTCCCCAGTCAGCCTTGCTCTGAGCCTGACCAGGGGCTGCACCTAGGGATTGGGCCTGCCCTCTGCCACCCGGGAGCAGGCCTAAGCCAGCAGGGCGTTATCTCCCGAGGGGTGCCAGACTCAGAGAGGGCATAGGCCGGACTGAGGGACCTCCCTCACCCCCCACCGAGTGCACAAATTTTTGTGCACCGGGCCTCAAATAAAAAAATAAAAATGAAAAATTGAAATGTCATTCCTTTGGTTGGCTTAAGATCCCAGTTTTCTGGAATGTCTGTGATTTTGTTGTTGTTGTTGTCATTGCTGGGACTGAAAGCCCCTCTATAGGCCAGACCCTGTTAACTCCCAGGGAATAATCAGATTATTTTAATCCTTCATCTCATTCAGGATGGAATCTGGGTGTGGCTGTATTCCTTGCCTGGGGGCTGGAGGGAGGGGTGAGGTTATTACTTTACGAGAAAATGGCTGCCCAGGTCCTGGGCTCAGGGGTGTCTCAGCACTCAATTTGCTGCCACTTCTCCTGGCCCCCCTTCTCTCCCCAGCCTCTCCCCAGATTCCACTCATCTGCACCTTCTGCTCTTCAGCACAGGTGAGTGTCTGTATCCAAAATGTCCTATGAACAGGGTTCACTGAAAACAAACAAACAAACAAACGCCGGCTGCAGAAACAGGGAAGGCTGAGTCTCTGTAAGCTCCTCTCCTACGGCACTGCATGGTCTGGTCAGTGCTTCAGGCTGCCCCTTTTAGGCTCAGTCCTCCGTAATTACAGAACCCAGATCTCAAATCCCCCAGCGCTAACAGTCCCGTGGATCTCTTTTCCACAGTCAGGGGCTGTGCCTGTCCCAAGAGACGCGGCTGTGTGCTGTTCAGTCTCCCTCTGACCCTCTGGGCTCAGATGTCTGGCAAACTTTCCTGCTTAGATCCCTGGTTTTTACCTTTCCAGGGGAACTCTGCCCTTCCCAGCTGCAAACTGTCTCACCAGCTGAGTATACTTGGCCAATTCAGGGTGGGTGTTATTAGTTTCAGCTGCTCACTCCATTTGCTCCGGGACAAACCCTGGGACCCGTCTGCCTATTCCGCCACCATCTTGTCTCCTCTAGTTGTATTTATGAAGTGGTTGTGTGAGGCAGCAATTTCTGGTGGTTTTTTTTTTTGTAATTCTTTTTTAAAAATATTAAATCTTTATTGTTCAGATTATTACAGTTGTTACTCCCCCCCCCCCATAGCTCCCCTCCACCCAGTTCCCACCCAACCCTCCGCCCTCACCCCCCACCACTGTCCTCATTCATAGGTGCACGATTTTTGTTCAGTCTCTTCCTGCATCCCCCACACCCCTTTTACCCCCAAGAATAGTCAGTCCACTCCCTTTCTATGCCCCTGATTCTATTATAATCACCAGTTTATTCTGTTCATCAGATTATATATTCACTTGATTTTTAGACTTACTTGTTTATAGATGTGTATTTGTTGTTCATAGTTTGTATCTTTACCATTTTCTTGTTCTTCCTCTTCTTAAAGGATACCTTTCAGCATTTCATATAATACTGGTTTGGTGGTGATGGACTCCTTTAGCTTTTTCTTGTCTGTGAAGCTCTTTATCTGACCTTCAATTCTGAATGATGGCTTTGCTGGATAAAGTAATCTTGGTGTAGGTTCTTGGCATTCATCACTTTGAATATTTCTTGCCACTGCCTCTGGCCTGCAAACTTTTTGTTGAGAAATCAGCTGACAATCGTATGGGTACTCCCTTGTAGGTAACTGAGTTTCTTTCTCTTGCTGCTTTTAAGATTCTCTCTTTGTCTTTTGCTCTTGGCATTTTAATTATGATGTGTCTTGGTGTGGTCCTCTTTGGATTCCTTTTGTTTGGGGTTCTCAGCGCTTCCTGGACTGTTAAGTCTATTTCTTTCACCAGGTAGGGGAAGTTTTCTGTCATTATTTCTTCAAATAGGTTTTCAATATCTTGCTCTCCCTCTTCTTCTGGCACCCCTATAATTTGGATGTTGGTACCCTTGAAGCTGTCCCAGAGGTTCCTTACTTTATCTTTGTATTTTTGGATTCTTTTTTCATTTTGCTTTTCTGGTTGGGTGTTTTTTGTTTCTTCGTATTTCAAATCATTGGCTTGATTCTTGCGATCCTCTAGCCTGCTGTTGGGAGTCTGAATAATACTCTTTATTTCAGTCAGTGTATGCTTAATTTCTAGTTCGTCCTTTATCATAACCTCGAGGGTCTCATTAGATTTCTTGAGGGTCTCATTAACTTTATCAGCGGTTTCTAGAAAATTCTTGAAAAACCTTAAAATTGTGGTTTTGAACTCTATATCCAGTCATTTGCTTTCCTCCATTTCTGTCATTTGTGTCCTGTTTCTTTGTCTCTGCATTTTTTTATGATTCGCTGTGTCGGTAGAGTGGCTTTCTGTGTTAGGTGTCCTATAGGGCCCAGTGGCTCGGCCTCCCCAATTACCTGAGGTAGACACTCTTGGTGCAACCCCTTGTGGGCTTTGTGCACAGTCTTGTTGTAGTTAAGCCTTGATTGTTTTAGGTAACACTGGGAGGGATTGACCTCCAGGCCAATTGGCTGTCAGAATCAGCTGTGTCTGCAGTGGGAGAACTTCTGTGCTGGAGACACCCCTCCGGGGCAAGACTTGCTTCAATGGGGCTTTGGTGCTCACTGAGTCTGCCCCCTGAGTGTGTCCTTTATGAATCCGAGGAGCTGCAATCTGGATGGTCCCACTCTGACCACTGGGCACACTGGCTCCTGGATCTCTAAGGAGGTGCTAATTTAGCCTTTGCCTGAGGCTATCCAGCAGGAGCCAGCTGTGACACAATGCAAGTTGCCTGGGGCCTTGGGACAGCTGTAGTTTGTTAGGCAATTATCAGATTGCAAAGGGCCAGGCCTTTCTTGTGTAAAACCCTCCATGGCTTGGGCAGGGCGGGGTCCCAGGGGATCAACAGGGTGGAGCGAGCGGTTATGGCTGCTCTCAGTCCTGCCCTCAGAGGCCCTGCTTCTCAGTGTCCCAGCAATCGCTGCAAGCACCCCCGAGAGAAAGCTGCCCTCGAGTTTTGACCGATGCCAGACAGTCCAGTTTCTCCCGTATGAGTCTGGGTCCCCAGAGACTCACCCGGAACTGGAGCTCAGAGCTTGAGACTCCCTCCCGATTGAAAAAGACAATCATGTCCTCAGCCGCCAACCCTCTCTGCATGCGCCTCTGTACCTCTGTATTTTACTTCCACACCGCACCTCCTCTGAGTCTCTGTATGCTTTTATCTTCTAGTTGTAGAATTTCCACTCAGCCAGCCTTCCTGTGGTCCTGGATCATGTCCGTTCCATCTTTTAGTTGTATTATTGAAGTGGTTGTGCGAGGCAGCAATCTCTGGTGTTTACCTATGCTGCCATCTTTGTTTCTCCCAATTTCTTTTTTTTTTAATTAAATCTTTATTGTTCAGATTATTACATTTGTTCCTCTTCCCCCCCCATAACTCCCCTCCTCCCAGCTCCCACCCCACCCTCCGCCCTCACTCCCCACCCACTGTCCTCTTCCATAGGTGCACGATTTTTGTCCAGTCTCTTCCCGCATCTCCCACACCCCTTTCCCCCCCAAGAATAGTCAGTCCATTCCCTTTCTATGTCCCTGATTCTATTATGATCACCAGATTATTTATTCACTTGATTCTTAGATTCACTTGTTGATAGATGCATATTTGTTGTTCATAATTTGTATCTTTACCTTTTTTTTTCTTCTTCCTCTTCTCAAAGGATACCTTTCAGCATTTCATATAATACTGGTTTGGTGGTGATGAACTCCTTTAGCTTTTCCTTATCTGTGAAGCTCTTTATCTGACCTTCCGTTCTGAATGATAGCTTTGCTGGATAAAGTAATCTTGGTTGTAGGTTCTTGGTATTCATCACTTTGAATATTTCTTGCCATTCCCTTCTGGCCTGCAAAGTTTCTGTTGAGAAATCAGCTGACAGTCGTATGGGTATTCCCTTGTAGGTAACTGGGTTTCTTTCTCTTGCTGCTTTTAAGATTCTCTCTTTGTCTTTTGCTCTTGGCATTTTAATTATGATGTGTCTTGGTGTGGTCCTCTTTGGATTCCTTTTGTTTGGGGTTCTCTGCGCTTCCTGGACCTGTAGGTCTATTTCTTTCACCAGGTGGGGGAAGTTTTCTGTCATTATTTCTTTAAATAGGTTTTCAATATCTTGCTCTCTCTCATCCTCTGGCACCCCTATAATTCTGATGTTGGTATGCTTGAAGCTGTCCCAGAGGCTCCTTACACTATCTTCATATTTTCGGATTCTTTTTTCATTTTGCTTTTCCAGTTGGGTGTTTTTTGCTTCTTCGCATTTCGAATCTTTGACTTGATTCTTGCGCTCCTCTGGTCTGCTGTTGGGTGTCTGTATAATATTCTTTATTTCAGTCAGTGTATGCTTAATTTCTAGTTGGTTCTTTATCACAACATCGAGGGTCTCATTAGATTTCTTGAGGATCTCACTACATTTATCGGCGGTCTCACCAGTCTTTTCGAGGGCCTTACTAAGTTTATCAGCAGCTTCTAGACAGTTCTTAAGAGACCTTAAAAGTGTGGTTCTGAACTCAATATCCTCCATTGACAGTTTTGTACTGTTTCTTTGTCTCCGCATTTTTTATGCTTTCTTGGTGCACCCCCTAGTGGTCTTTGTCCGCAGTCTTGTTGCCTTTAAGCCTTGATTGATGTCGGCAATACCGGGGTGATTTGACCTCCAGGCTAACTGGCTATGAGAGTCGGCTGTGTCTGTAGTGGGAGGGCTTCTGTGCTGGATCTCTAGGGCGGTGCTAATCTAGCGTTTGCCTGAGGCTATCCGGCAAATGGCGCTGCGCAGGGCTTGGGCGGGGCAGGTCACCGGGGATCTACAGGGCGGGCGGAACAAGCAGTTATGGTGACTCTCAGTTCCATCCCTAGGGGCTCTGCCTCTCAGAGCCCCAGCAATGGCTGCAAACCTCGGAGAGAAAGCTGCCTTCGAGTTCCGACCGAAGCCAGACAGTCCCGTTTCTCCCGTTTGAGTCTCGGTCCCCAGAGACTCGCCCGGATCTGGAGCTCAGAGTCTGAAACTCCCTCCCGATTGAAAACAACAACCGCGCCCTCCGCCGCCAGCCCGCTCCGCGCGCACACTCCGCACCTGAGTATTTCACTTCAGCACTGTGCCTCCTCTGAGTCTGGGTATGATATTCTCTGTCCTCCTAGTTGTAGAATTTCCACTCAGCCAGCCTTCCCGTGGTTCTGGGTGATGTCCGTTCTGTCCTTTAGTTATATCTCTGAAGTGGTTGTTTGAGGCAGTGATCTCCAGCGTTAACCTATGCCGCCATCTTGGTTTCTCCTCTCCCAATTTCTGGTGTTTACCTATGCCACCATCTTGGTTTCTCCGGGCTATTTTATTGATTTTTTACAGAGAGGAAGGGAGAGAGATAGAGAGTTAGAAACATTGATGAGAGAGAAACATTGATCAGCTGCCTCCTGCACACCCCCTACTGAGGATGTTGTGCCCGCAACCCAGGTACATGCCCTTGACCGGAATGAACCTGGGACCCTTCAGTCTGCAGACTGGTGCTCTATCCACTGAGCCAAACCAGTTAGGGCTCAAACATATCTTTTAAAATAAGTCAGCCCTAGTGTTGAAGGTATAATTCAAAATGTTAATTATTGGCAATATACTATAAAGCGCAATGAAGGACCCTTGATTTAAATAAGTGAAAGCCATGGTTTGCTCAGGATACTGTTGCACACATACCGTATTGGTTGTTTTACAGCAGATGCTAGTTTGCCAAACTTCAGATGGCAAAATGCTGAGTTGTGTTTGATATTGTCCTGCCAGCTGTTTCTTGTTGTCCTAGAGCAGTGATGGCGAACCTTTTGAGCTCGGCGTGTCAGCATTTTGAAAAAACCTAACTTAACTCTGGTGCCGTGTCACATATAGAAATTTTTTTATATTTGCAACCATAGTAAAACAAAGATATATATTTTTGATATTTATTTTATATATTTAAACTAGAGGCCCGGTGCAGAAAAATTTGTGCACTCAGGGGCATCCCTCAGCCTGGCCTGTGCCCTCTCGCAGTCTGGAACCCCTCGGAGGATGTCCACCTGCTGGCTTAGGCCCGCTTCCTGGGGGGATCAGACCTAAGCTGGCAGTCAGGCATCCCTCTGGCATTCCAGGAGCCCTCGGGGCATGTCCACTTGCCAGCGGGGAGCAGGCCTAAGCTGCAGTTGGACATCCTTAGCACTGCTGAGGAGGCAGGAGAGGCTCCCGCCACCACCGCTGTGCTGGCAGCCATCAGCCTGGCTTGTGGATAAGCAGAGCTCCCCCTGTGGGAGCACATTGACCACCAAGGGGCAGCTCCTGCATTGAGCGTCTGCCCCCTGGTGGTCAGTGTGTGTCATAGTGACCAGTCATTCTGCTGTTAGGGTCAATTTGCATATTACCCATTTATTATAAAGGATGCCATTTAACAAAGAAAAATCAACCAAAAAAATGAGTTCGCGTGTCACCTCTGACACGCGTGTCATAGGTTCGCCATCACTGCCCTAGAGAGTCTGGTGGCATGTAATGTTGAGAGAATACCTTGTGGCCACCACTTCTTTTCTCACAGGTAGAACATTCATATCCTTATGACGCAAGGCCTAGCAAAAAGCCTCCCATGCCCATTGGATATCGCAATGTTCTGTTTGACAAATTCTGTTGCCTCTTCAATTATGTTGTTGATTTTGGGTTCTGCCTTATTTGCTTGTTTCTCAATCTGTCATTTGCTTTGTTTACACTTTTTTTTTTCATTGATCTGCACATAGTCGCTGTGACTAGCAACCCGAAAGAGAAGACCACCACCACCTGCTGCGGTTGCTGCACATTTTCCAACTTTCTGAAGCAAAAATCCTGCACACCAGCATGTCACTCTGCCCATTACAATCTGAGCGGCTGCTGAGTATTTTTTTTTTTTTTTTTTTTTTTTTTACCATTGGTCAAGACTGTGACCCCAAACACCATTCCACCAGTCATGTCTTCTTGAAAACTCAGCTAAATCCAACACTTGGTTTTCATATTCTTAGTGAGGGGGATTCTGGTTTGCCGTGATACTGTAGCCTGCAGTTGTATTGAAAGTGGTCCGTGCCCACCCTCCTCTCACTCCAGTACTTAAAAAAACAAAACACCTCCTTGAGGATATGTTAGAGAGAGAGAGAGAGAGAGAGAGAGAGAGAGAGAGAGAGAGAGAGAGAGAGATGAGAGAGAAACATCAATGAGTTGTCTCCCATATGCTCCTGGACCAAGGAACCAAACCTGAAACTCCAAAACCCAGGTAGGTGCCCAGACCAGGAATCAAACCTTAAACCTCTCGGTGCCCTGGACGATGTTACAACCAACTGAGCCATCAGGCCAGAGCATCTCTCTCCACTACATTAAGAGCCTTTATTTTTTTTTGTTATGGATTTCTATTTTGGGGGGCAATGTAGATGACTGTATTATCTAAGACATTATTTCTCCAGCATTTATTAAGGTTTGTATCTTGGCCTAGTGTGTGGCTAATATTTGTAAAATTTCCATGTGTGCCTGAAATTAATGGTGATTCTTTACTTAAGAATTTAGAGTACTATAGTGGTTGCTTGGATAAACCTAAATAAGTATCTTTTTCAAATATTTCATACATTTACTATTTTTTTTGTCTGTTTGATTTATTGATTACTAATGCATAAATGAAGATCTTGTACTTTAGGGCTCTGTTGTTATGTGTCAGGACTTTTGTATTTTTCTGGCACATGACTCCTTTCATCACAATGTTCCTGTTATTCCTAATAATCTCTTTTTGCCATAATGTCAATTCTATCTTTTTATTTTTTTATTTTTTTATTATTAGTTAAGGTATTACAAATGTGTCCTCATCCCCCCCATTAACCCCCAACCTCCCCCCCTAACACACTCATGCTCCCATCCCCGTCATTTCTATCTTATAGAAACACAGCCACACTGTCTTTCTTTCAAGAGACATTATTAGGCTGGTATATCTTTTCCCCTTCATTTCCTTTTTCCTTCCTGTGCCTTGTGAAATCTATTTATTTTATTTTTAAAACATTGATTTCAGAGAGGAAGGGAAAGGGAGAGAAACATCAATGATGAAGAGAAACATCAATGATGAAGAGAATCATCAATCGGCTTTCTCCTGTACCCCCGACTTGGGACTGAGCCTGTAACCCAGGCATGTGCCTGATTGGGAATCAAACCATAACCTCCTGGATGCTCAACCACTGAGCCATGCTGCCCAGGCTGTTTATTTAAAAAATATTTGATTGATTATTGATTTTAGAAAGAGAGGAACAGAGAGGGATAGAAATATCAATGCATGAACATCAATTGGTTGCCTCCTGCACACCCCCTGTTCGGGATCAAGCCTGAAACCTGGGCATTCGCCCTGACCAGGAATCAAACCTGCGACTTCTTGGTACATGGGTCAATGCTCAACCACTGAGCTATACTGGCCGGGTGATATTCATTTTTTAATCAATCTGTGAGTGTGGATCATTGCAGGTTTATTAATTGGCAGGTATAGTCTGTTTTTACTTCTTGAAATACCTATTTATTCCTACTGTTTATTTTATTTTCTATTTACCATGCCTTTTTTCATAATCTTTCCCCACTTCCACACCTCCTATTAGATTTAGTTTTCTTCAAAACAATAAATATTATAATTATTTTCTTTTTGTAGTTACCTATATATTTAAAGCATTTTAGAGAATATAACACGTCGTATATAAAGATGCCTACATATACTGTAGAGGTGCAGCTCAATAAAATTTCATAAGTTGAATAACTCCCTGGACCACTGCCCAGATGTGGAAATACATGTTTATCAGCACTTCCGATGCCTCTCGTGCCCTGTTCAGGCACCCACCCTGCAGGAAGCCCATGTCTTTAAAAATATATATATATATTTGATCTCAGAGAGGAAGGAAGAGAGAAATATAAGCATTGATAATGAGAATCATTTATTGGCTGCCTCCTGCACATCCCTATGGGCAACCTGGGTATGTGTCCTGACTGGGAATTGAACCTTGACCTTCTGGTACTTAGGTTGATGCTCAACCATTGAGCCACACTGGCGAGGCAGGAAGCCTGTGTCTTGACTTCAAGCATTAATTAATTAAGTAACTGGGAGAGTTACTTAATTTCTCTGTTTACTCATCTGTACATTGAGGATAATAGCAGCATCTAACTCTGAGGGTCATTGCAAGGATTCAGTCAATTGAAAAATTAAAGGTGCTTAAACAGTACTTGTAGCCATTAGCAGTTTCCAAGCTTTTAGCCATCTGGTCACACTTTAGTTTTTATAGCAGACTTGCAAAGGAGGGAGCTGTGGCCATCATCATCCCCAAGATTACACAGGGACTGGTAACAAAGCCAAGGCAAGAACCCTGTACCCTTGCCTTCCCTCACCCTTGCCTCTCCTAAACCCCAGGTGCCCGATTTCAGCTGAGAGCTGAGCTGTGCTTAGTTGTTAGTTGGGGAGTGGCCCTTCCAAAGTCTGGAGTCGGGTGAACAGCACAGGTTTGTTCAAGTAAGACCTGGGAATAATGCTGGTGGATGAAAGGTGATTCCTCTCATGGACTCTGGCACTATTTGCAGTTACACCCATGTTCTCTGTTAGCTTTGGGATTATGGGGATTAACCTAACCCCCTCTTCTCTGTCATCTCTCTCCCTCTCTCTCTCTCTCTCTCTCTCTCTCTCTCTCTCTGTACCAACCTCAAACCTGGAGGAGCCAAGCTGGCCCCAGCTAACTTCTTCCTCACAAGCTATGAGTGAAAATGATTTGTGATGCCTGGTGAAAAGAAACCTCACCTTCATACAATAGATTTGTAGCCACAGAGAAGCTGTGATGTCATCTGTAAAGATAAATGCAGAAGAATCTTGGATTCTAAATTTTGGGGTGTCCCTGATTCTAAGATTTGGGGAGTCTGAGATTCTCAGATTATTATTCTATCTAATAAAGAGGGAATATGCTAATTGACCCTCATGCTGACACAAAAGTTGGTGGCACCCACAACCAATAAGGAGGGAATATGCTAATTGACTGCCCTGCCCTCAAAGATGGCGGCGCCCAGTCCCCTCAGCCCCGCTGGAGTGGCAGGTGTGCAGCAAGCCTTGGATGGTGGTTGCTCAGCTGCCCAGGGCTACCCAAGGCTCAGGTAACCAGGTCCGGCCGAGGCTTGCACTACCAGCAGTGGCAGCAGCAGAGGTGTGACAGGGCGTTGCCTTCCACTGATCACCAGGTCGCCTCCTGCCCCTGAGGGCTTCCAGACTGTGAGAGGGGGCAGGCTGGGCTGAGGGACCCCACTCTAGTTCTAGTAATAAAATTTGTTTCTAAGTCTCATGGATGTCTCCTTATGAAGAAGTTCAAAATGATGCTGTGCATTGTTAAGAAATGAAGTGCACTTGATGTCTGCCACTTATTTTGAAATACATAAAAAATCAGATGCCCTAGCCCAGTGGTTCTCAACCTTCTGGCCCTTTAAATACAGTTCCTCATGTTGTGATCCAACCATAAAATTATTTTCGTTGCTACTTCATAACTGTAATGTTGCTACTGTTATGAATCATAATTTAAATATCTTATATGCAGGATGGTCTTAGGCGACCCCTGTGAAAGGGTGGTTAGACTGCCAAAGGGGTCGAGACCCACAGATTGAGAACCGCTGCCCTAGCCAGTTTGGCTCAGTGGATAGAGTGTCAGCTTGCGGGCAGAAGGGTCCCGGGTTTGATTCCAGTCAAGGGCACATACATTGGTTGCAGGCTTATCCCTGGTCTAGGCCCTGGTTGGGACTCGTGCAGGAGGCAACCAATCGATGTGTTTCTAACATATTGATGTTTCTCTCTGTCTTTTCCTCTCTCTTCCACTCTCCCTAAAAACCAATGGAAAAATATTCTCGGCTGAAGATTAAAAAAAAACCCCAAAACAAACAAACCAGATGACTTGATGGATGGAAGAATAGATTTGTGATAAAGAAAGTAGAATAACACTAATTATAGAATCTAGGTTGTGTCTTATTGTACAATTTAGTAAACTATTCTGTATATTTCCAAATTGTTATAATAAAATGTTAAGAAAATATAATGCTATTGGCTTCTGTCTATTCGTGAAGACAGTTTCTTATTTTGGGAGAGTTCATCAGTTGAGATTTTCAAATGTCGGTAGAGTCAGCACTCAAGACTGATGGGAGAGTGTAACAGAGCTTGACAAAGGCTTTCCCGACCAAGATCCGGGATTAAGGCTTTTGTTGCAGACCAGCTGGTGTGGCTCAGTATTTGAGTGTCAATCCAGGAACCAAGAGACTGCAGTTCGATTCCCAGTCAGGGCACAGGCTCTGGTTGCAGGCTCAATTCCCATAGTGGGTGTGCAGGAGGCAGCCAATCCATAATGTTTCTCTATCATCAATGTTTCTATCTCTTTCTCTCTAAAAATCAATATAAACATATTAAAAAAAGACTTTTGTTACAAGGGGTGGAAATCTAACTCAAACTAGTTTAAACAAGAATGAGAATATATTTTTAGGAGCTTTGGGGGCAGGTCAAGAGGCAGCTAGGCTGGATTCAGGCTTTAAATAATAGCTTTAGGATTTTGTTTTTCTCAATCTCTTTGCTCTTGTCTGTCTTTGATTTTATTGTCTAACAGACTTTATTCATGTGGGGGTAGGAGAGTTGTTGGAAGTCTGAGGCTTATCTTGTCTGTAGGAGAATATATCAGTCATTCCTTGGTATCCAGGAGGAATTTGTTCCAGACTCCCTGCAGTTACTGAAATCTGAGGGGCTCAAGGCCTTTAGTTGGCCCTCTGTATCCCTGGGCTCCACAACCAATTGAGTTGGTTGAATCCATGGATACAGAACTTATGGATACAGAGGGATGACTGTACTTTCGAAATGTTTCCTTCCATCCCACGGTCCTTCTCTTAGGAGAAGTTTACACTTCCCTTTCCGCCACTGGTTTGCTTGGTCATGTAACTTGCTTTGGCCATGACTCCTGTTGTATGTACAGGTGTCACCATTCCAGGAATTGCTCCCTCCTTCAGGGACAGGGATCCAGGGGAGCCTTACTGTGGCTAGTTTATAGGTGTTTCCCATCCCTCATTGGATTTCCCCCCCTCAACTTTGTGAGTGGTCCTTTCATTAACTTCTCACTTACCCTATTTGTGTGTGACTTACCTTTCCTGCTGGGATCTTGACTGCACAGCATTCCATTGCATGGATGTACCACATTTTATTAGCCAATCATCTAATGATGAACATTTGGGTTATTTCCGATGTTTCACTATTAAACAAAGCAGCAGCAAAAAGTTTGCACATAGGTCCCTTTGCACACAGTTGAGTACATGTGCAGGCTAAATTATTAGCTGTGAAATTGCTGAGTCAAATGGCACATTTCCTTATCCTTTTGGCTGATATTGTCAAACCACACTCAGAGGTTGTACCAATTCATAGTCCCCCAGCAGTGGATGAGAGTGAGGATTGTCTTATTGATTTTAGAGAGGGAGAGAGAAACATTGATGTGTGAGAGAAACATTGATCGGTTGCCTCCTGCATGCTTGGGATCGAACCAGAAACCTGGGTATGTGCCCTGACTGGAAATTGAACAGGCGACCTTTTGGTGCATGGGAATGATACTCAACCTAACTGAGCAAACCAGCCAAAGTAGAACATTTTTTATTTTAAAGTGATTTTTATTATAAGACATTTTAAAATTCTATGTATAATGACTAGTATTTCAAGTCTTTGGTACAGAGACTGTGGTTCCAAAGTTTTGTGTATCGTTATGCCATACATGGAAGATTGTCAAAGGTCTTCAGCCTCCTCCCTAAAGATGGTGCATGTGTATGGTTACAGTCTGAATGGGCACTTGATATTAAAGTGTTTTTTATGAAACAAGGCATGTGGTTTTGGGTTTTGGGGTTTCCTGATACCCTCCCACTCCTACCCTTGGCCTGAAGGAAGCTACCAGAACTGGAACCCAAGCTGTCAACACAAATCTGATAAATGTTTGAAACTCAATAACTGTGGTGTCTTATGAAACACACAGGGCTCTGGTGGGTTAATTACTTTACCATTGACATTTTTTGTGTGTGTGTGCCTGTTTGCAGACTAGGCAGGAAAAAGTCCAATAGATCATTCCAAGTCTGGGCACCGCTGCTTTTTAGTTGTGTAATTTGTGAGTATGTCACTCAATGACTCTGGGACTGAATGTCCTCACCTGCAAAATGAGAATAATAATGGTAATCCAGTCATACACCACTTAATGATGGGGACACGTTCTGAGAAATGTATCATTAGACAATCTTGTGCAAATATCATAGAGGGCACTTACACGAACCTAGATGGTCTAGCCCAGTGATTTTCAACTGGTGTGCCGCAAGAATTTTTGAAACATGCAGTACCCCTATTTAGTTAGGGGTACTGACCTCTTTTCCCTTATATTGTCAAATAAATAAATGACAACAGCCAACACAGCTGTAGCTATCCAGTGTGAATGAATCAAAATTATATCTATTTTTTGTCAGATTAGCAAAAAGTATAAATGTTTTTTGGTGTGCCAGAAAATTTTGGTGATTAGTTTATGTGTGCCATGAAATAAAAAAGGTTGAATATTTCTGGTCTAGCCTACTATACAGCTAGGCTCTATGGTACAGCCTACTGCTCCTAGGCTACAACCATGCACCGCATGTTACTGTACGAAACAACACAAAATTAAATCAAGCACAAAGGAAATTGATGTGATCAAGAGATGCAGTAAACACCGGATGTATGAGGCTTCTGCCAGCATAAGACAACATACTATGCAACATCAAAAATGTGAAACATCTTGATGTATTCCTATTTGTTCATTTTCTATTTAGTTTCCATTGCCCTAGGAGTTGTATTGGTGAAGATATTACTTCAGCATATGTCTGAGATTTTGCTGCCTGTGGATTCCTCTAAGATTTTTATGGTTTCCCATCTTTTCCCCATGTTTAAGTCCTTTATCCAATTTGAGTTTATTTTTGTGTATGGTGTAAGTTGGTGGTCTAGTTTCATTTTTTTGTATGTATCTGTCCAATTTTCCCAACACCATTTATTGAAGAGACTGTGTTGATTCCATTGTATGCTCTTGCCTCCTTTGTCAAATATTAATTGAGCACAGTGGCTTGGGTCGAATTCTGGGTTCTCTATTCTATTCTATTCCATTGGTCTATATGTCTGTTCTTGTGCTAGTACCAGGTAGTTTTGAAAACAGTGGCTTTGTAATATAGCTTGATATCTGCTATTGTGATTCCTCCTACTTTGTTCTTCTTTCTCAGAAATATATCCCAAGAAACTAGAAACACCAATAAGGAAGAATATATGCACCCCTATGTTCATAGCAGCAGAATTTACAATAGCTAAGATTTGGAAACAGCCAAGTGCCCATCAGCAGATGAGTGGATTAAAAAACTGTGGGATATATACACAGTGGAATACTATGCTGCTGTAAAAAGTAAGGAACTCCTACCATCTGGAACAGAATGGATGGACCTGGAGAGCATTATGCTATGCAAAATAAGTCAGTTGGAGAAAGATAAATAAACATCACACAATATCGCTCATTTGTGGAATATAACGAACAACATAAACTGATGAACAAAAACAGATCCTGAGACGAAGATCATTGATCAGATGGTCAAATTTCAGAGGGACTGCAGGGGAGGGTGGGGGGGAGGGGGAGAGGTCAACAAAAGGACTTGTATGCATGCATGAAAGCATAACCAATGGACAAAGACACTAGGAGAATGAGGGCATGAGCAGTGGGGTGGGGAGACAAAGGGGCGATAAAAACACATATGTATACCTTAATCAATAAAGAAAAAAAGAAAAGAAAAAATGTGAGGCAACATATCTCCATTTGGCCTGTGTAGAAGGGGATAGTTCTTGGAAAAATAACTGGGTTATTATAAACTGAACTAGTAGCCTGGTGCACAAAATTTGTGCACATTAAAAGGAAATTAATTAGCGGAAATATTTTAATATTGCTATTTGCCCTTTATAATAGAAGTGTGAGAGATGAAAGGAAATTAGTAAAATGTATATGAAAATAATACATAAATTTATTAATAAATAATCAGTAACAAAAGTATATAACAACAAAAGAGGCATGATATAAAAACGACAAAAACATGATATGAAAACAGCAAAAACATGATATAAAAACAAAAAAATCATGATATGAAAACAACAGTGATGCAAACAATGACTAATAAAGTGATTGAACTTATTCTAATATCTCCCTGTACACCACATTAAAAGAGAAAGCACTTTCAGAGTGCTTGACTAATTTCCCTTGTGCTGAAGTATTTAGAACTTTAACTTTAATGTCACATGATCTTCAAACTTGAGAGAAAGCAACATATAACTGACCATGTGTGAAATCGGGTTCAGGTAGGAATATGCCTACTCTGTCTAGAGTTTGTCCTTGCGATTTCTTAATAGTCATCACAAATGCTGGCATCACGGGGAACTGTCATCAAATCAATTTAAATGGGAGGCCAGTGTCAGATGGGGACAAATCAATTCTTGGAATCAGAACAACCTCTCCCTCTGCAGATTCTGTTAATACTTTAGCTTCAATAATGTTAGGTCGTAATCTTTTGATAATAAATCTGGTACCATTACAAAGACCCCATTTACTATTAAGATTTTTCAATAACATGATGATTGCACCCCACTTTCAATTTTAATTTATAACACAGCATTCCTGAAGGAGTAATACTATTAAGAAATTTGATGGGAAACTTTTCCTTTTCAGCATCATCTGTGGAATCAATGGAATCATCACTCAAATATGTGTGAAAATCTCCATTGGGTATATCCAAAATTTCTTCATTTACTTTTGAACGTGCTCATTTTTTGGACAAAGAATTGCATGCTTAGATATATTTTTTAATATTATCTATAGATATAGTATTTCCAAAGGTAGCTTCAATAATAGAGCCATTACAAATCATTTCACAGGGGATTTCAATAGTATCCATTCCTAAATGAAAACTGTTATCAAGTTTGCCATCTCCAAGTTTTACTAACCATTCACTATAAGCAGAATCCTCTGATCTCATATTTGTTGTAAGAGACAACTTTCTTTTTTAAAAAATATATTTTATTGATTTTTTACAGAGAGGAAGGGAGAGGGATAGAGAGTTAGAAACATCGATGAGAAAGAAACATTGATCAGCTGCCTCTTGCACACCCCCCACTGGGGATGTGCCTGCAACCAAGGTACATGCCCTTGACTGGAATTGAACCCGGGACCCTTCAGTCTGCAAGCTGATGCTCTATCCACTGAGCCAAACCTGTCAGGGCGAGACAACTTTCTGAAACATCTCCAAACATTGCAGTACTTTAAACTCATTTGTACTATGGCCGATAGCATAGCATGCAGTACAATACTGAGACATTGTCGAAAATCCCCTCTAAGAAGGAGAACTTTCCTACCAAATACAGCATTGAATTTTTTTTTAATATATTTTATTGATTTTTCACAGAGAGGAAGGGAGAGAGACAGAGAGAGTTAGAAACATCGATGAGAGAGAAACACCAATCAGCTGCCCCCTGCACATCCCGCACTGGGGATGTGCCCGCAACCCAGGCACATGCCCCTGACCAGAATCGAACCCGGGACCTCTCAGTCTGCAGGCTGACGCTCTATCCACTGAGCCAAACCGGCTTCGGCCAGCATTGAAATTTTTCTTAGTAATATGTCTATGGTGTTTATAGCATGATTGGATGCCATGGTGCATTCAATAATAAAGAGAAGTTGGGCCTTTTTAATAGTTTTAGCAAGTTCACTGTTTATATCAAGTCTAGAAATAGAAGTTTCATTTAGTGGAATGGGTAATTTATATTGGGAATGAAAGATTCTTCCACTGAGAAGTAAATATGCAGCAATTCCTGTAGATGCTGTGGGTAAAACAGTACTACCACAACCTCTAATATAATGTATTAACACTTTATAAAGATTACCTCCATGCTCTGAGGGTCAGTTCCTGCCTCAAACCTCGCCCTCCTGGGAAACAGCTCGGGGAGGGCGCAGCCCTTGGCAACCCAACCCAGGACTCAGTGTGTCCATGCTCCGAAAGCTGGTTCCTGCCTCAAACCTCGCCCTTACCAGAAACAACTCGGGGAGGATGCAGCTGTTGCTAAGAGGACCCACAACTCAGTATGTCCATGCTCTGAAAGCTGGTTCCTGCCTCAAACCTTGACCTTACTGGAAACAGTTCAGGGAGGGCACAGCTGTTGCTAAGAGGACTCAGGACCCTGCGTCCATGCTCTGAGTGAGGGTTCCTGCCTGAAACCTTGCCACCCTCATGAGAAACAGCTCAGGGAGGGTGCTGCCATTTCCAAGATGACCCCTGCAGGACTGACTTCCTTCCAGTTGGTTGAGCCTTGGTCGTGACGTTACACCCAGGGTTTTTATATAAATAGACTGGAGGCCCAGTGCACAAAAATTTGTGCACTGGGCGGGTGGGGGAGGGGTCCCTTAGCCTGGCCTATGACCTTTTGCAGTCTGGGACCCCTTGGAGGATGTCCACCTGCTGGCTTAGGCCTGCTCCCTGGGGGATCGGGCCCAAGCTGGCAGTCAGACATCCCTCTGGCAGCCCAGCAGCCCTCGTGGGTTGCCTGCTTACCAGCAGGGAGCAGACCTAAGCTGCAGTCAGACATCCTTAGTGCTGCTGAGGAGGTGGGAGAGGATCCCACCACCACTGCTGTGCTGGCAACCATCAGCCTGGCTTGTGGCTGAGCAGAGCTCCCCCTGTGGGAGCGCACTGACCACCAGGGGACAGCTCCTACATTGAGCATCTGCCCCCTGGTGGTCGGTGTGTGTCATAGTGACCAGTCATTCCTAGTCGTTCTGCTGTTAGGGTCAATTTGCATATTACCCTTTTATTATATAGGAATAGAGACCTGGTGCATGGGTGGGGGCCGGCTTGTTTGCCCTGAAGAGTGTCCTGGATGAGGGTGGGGGTGCCGCTGGGGTGCCTGGCCAGCCTGGGTGAGGGACTGATGGCTGTTTGCAGCTGGTCACATCCCCTTCAGGGTTGGTTTCCCCAGTGGGGTGCCTGGCCAGCCTGGGTGAGGAGCTGATGGCTGTTTGCAAGCTGGTCAAGCCTCCCCCCGTGCTGGGGTCCAACCCCAGCGGGTCCAGGGGTCCCCAAAGGTGTGGACGGAGTAGGCAAAGAAGAAGGAATGACACGGAGACAGCGTTCAGTTGATCAGCAGCCTCGCCAGGATCTCTAGCCAGGATCTCCATCCAAGTTCTGGTCTGGATCTCCAGTGAAGTTCTGGTTAGGATCTCCAGCCAGGTTCTGTGTCCATGTTCTCTTGCTAGGTTCTCCAGCCAGGTTCAGTCACCAGGTTCTAGTCAGGTTCTCTTGCCAATTTCTGTAGTCAGGTTCAGTGCAGGATCTTTTGCCATGTTCTCTCACTAGGTTCTGTCTCTAGGTTCTGAGGCCAGTTTCTGTCCAGGATCTTTTGCCATGTTCTCTCCAGCAAAGTTCTTCTGTCTCTAGAGAACGTTCTGTGTAGGTTCTGTGCCTAGGTTCTGTCTCTCTTGGTTCTGTATTCTAAGTTCTGTGTCTTGCTGTCTTATTACATCTGTATTTATACCAGTTGATTCAATCCTATCAATCTCTATTACAAAGGTTAGGGCGTTTCTTATCTCCATTCCAGGGAGTAAAGATTATGTAGCTTAAGCATGATTGTTCGTAGTTAAAGTGATTAATTACCCACCTGGCACTAGTTAAGAGGTTTTATTCCCTCCCTAACTTCAGGGGAAAATCCCTACCTGGGGAAACAACCTTTCTCAGAGAGGTGACCTTGGTTAAAACACATAGTGCCAAGAAGGTGAGCAAACATATTAAGAACAGTATGCCATATATGCCAGGTCCCTTGAAACAGCAAGCATGGACCAGCTCCCGGCACCCCCGTCACTGGGGACCCTCACCCCATGGAGGTTTGGCCAGCCTGGGTGAGGGGCTGAGGGCTGTTTCCAGGCTGGCCAAGCTCCCCAGAGACGGAAGCTCCCAGCCTCTCCTTTTTTTCTTTTTTTCTTTATTCTGGGATTTATTTACCTTCTATAATTGAAACTTTGTAGCCTTGAGTGGAGCTCAGAGCCGGCCAGGGTGGGGCGGGAAGCTTGGCTTCCTCAATCACTGGGGCAACCAAGCCTCCTGCTTGCTCCAGCTTCTTGGCTGCTGGCCGCCATCTTGGTTGGGATAATTTGCATATAGTCGCTCTGATTGGCTGGTGGGCATGGCTTAAGGTGTAGCGAAAGTACGGTCAATTTGCATGTTTGTCTTTTATTACTGTAGATAAGGCAGTGACTTCAATTCTACATATGCTTCAGATGTGGTATTTAATTTTTTTAAATTTTTTTTTTATTGCTTAAAGTATTACAAAGGGTATTACATATGTGTCCTTTTTTTTTCCCCGCCCTTGACAGTCCCCTGGCCTCCCCTACCCCCCAGTGTCTTATGTCCATTGGTTATGCTTATATGCATGCATACAAGTCCTTCGGTTGATCTCTTAACCCCCTCCCTCCTGCCCCCCAACCCTCCCCGGCCTTCCCGCTGCAGTTTGACAATCTGTTTGTTTAGTAAAGCAAATCAACACAGCTTCTGAAAACTGGGATGAAAGTACTGTGGACTTGGCGAATATTTTTTTTCTCCACACCAATTTTCAGAGCTATGCCAACTTTTAAACTTTTATATAATGTAGTCCACAGAGATCTTGATCATCTTGACTTTCTAGAAAACATTACATTGGTCTTCTATACTTACTTATGTTGACGGGACCTGATAGGAGAGAAGTAGCAAGTTTTCTAAGTGTCTTATTAAAATGCATGCAGCCATTAGACACTACAAAGGTAGACACTAAAATCCTCACTGAAGTTTCTGGATCCAATGGTTGAGAGTACATTGAGATATCGCTCTAAGGTGAAAGAGAGGTTGCTGCACAATGAACCACCAAAATGAAGAAAGAGCATGTTTGATGCTTTTCCTTTGGATTTTAAAGGTGATATATACCACGTGAGTATATTACTCTAGCCCAGGGGTGGACAAACTTTTTGACTCGAGGGCCACAATGTGTCCTTAAACTGGACCGGAAGGCCGGAACAAAAGCATGGATGGAGTGTTTGTGGGAACTAATATAAATTCAAAGTAAACATCATTACATAAAAGGGTACGGTCTTTTTTTTTTAATTAGTTTTATTCATTTCAAACGGGCCGGATCCGGCCCGTGGGCCGTAGTTTGCCCACGGCTGCTCTAGCCCATTTACTGAGTAACCTGGAATGCTGCCATTCTGAGTAGTTACTAGATCAAAAGAAGGCTCTATGTCCAGGCTGCAGTGTGACCTGCTGTCCCATTTGGGCCATAGCAGATCTAATGATAGACAGAGGAATGCTATATGGAACCCCTGGTAGGAGATGTAAGGCCTAGACCTCTGGGGTTTTGAAGCAAAGCCAGCCCTTGTCTGCATATAATTATTTCCTGGAGAAACAGTAGGAGTTTTCTGCTGTCCCCTAGTAGAGACCATGTAATCTATGCTGTCTATCATGAACTGAGTATCACCTTATGTACCAAGCCATGGAGCTGTATGTCTGCAGTGGAAATGGAATATGGATATATGAACAAGTTAGTTGTTTGAGCAGTTGGCTCAGATTTGGTTACCACAAACTCCTGATGCATCATCCCCTCCATCTAAGACTTTGACTTTATGGAGGCTTTTCTTATGATCAGTTGATCAAAGAGGAAGAACCTTGGGTTTGTTTAACTTGTTTCTAAATGATATGCTGGTATCAACTGGAAATGGACTGTGGAAGCATTATAAATTAAGTTAGGAGAGTTAAGAAGTGAGAAATTTGCGCCCTGGCCTGTGTATATTCCCCCACATCCCGCGTGGTTCAGGATACAGGATCTGGAAGAGAGGCTGCATACAAATGAAAGAGACAAGACAAGAAAAAATAGTTTGGAAATTGGGGGGCCAGGAGAGAGCCCATCCCAGGAGGATGGACTCTGCTTGTGCTCAGGCCTTGCCATCCCTTTATTAAATGTGGGATACACATATAGCCCTTAGGCAGGCAAGTTCCAGTAACAGACAATCTTATCAGTAAAAATTTACATGATTATCTGGTGGGGAGGTTGCTTCAGCTACCATTGTCTCGACTAAACAGTGGGTGCATAGCTCTGACCTTTGCCAGGGCTCAAGGTCACCAGCATGCTGGGCTCCTTGTCCACATCTCTCTGCTAGAGAAGATAATAGGTGGCTTCCCACACTGGCCGGTGTTGTTCAGTGCTTACAGTGTCAGCCAATGCACCAAAGAATTAAGGGTTTTATTTGGGTCAAGGGCACATAAGTGGGCTTTGGGTTTGCTCCCCACTCTGGCTGGGGCACATGTGGGAGGCAACTAATTGATGTGTCTCTCACATTGATGTTTCTCTTTCCCCTTCCCTCCCTTCTCCTTCCCTTCCACTCTCTCTGAAAAATCAATGAAAAACTATCCTGGGGTGAGGATTAACAAACAAACAACCAAAAAAAGAAAGAAGAAATTTGAGCAGTATATTTGACTGTCTACATTGATTGACCAGAAGTATGTATCTACCTTAACTCATGGGAAGATGTGAATCAGTTGGCCAAATTCTCAGGGACTTTGAAATAAAAAGATTATAAGATTGGTGAAAAGAAGATTGGGGGAAGAGGTATTTGGATAGACCTCTCAGATGGCTACAGAGTACAAAGATTATTTTTCTGATCTGAATACTAAATAGAGCACAATCAATAGAGCAGAGTTAGTGATCAGATGCATAGGTGGATTTCACTCAGCTTTTGCCCCAAGCCACCTAAATGCTTCCTCAATAGACCCATATACAAAATAGTGTCAGGACTAAGGTTATGCATGAACTGAATAACATAGATTTAACCTCAGTTAGGCTAACCCCACTACTTACAATGCTGAAAGCCTAACTTGCCATCAGCAAAGACCAATGAAGAGCCTCCAATAGAGTATCATTCTTCAGGGGGCACCAGCCAGTAATTTAGTGGAAGATTGATTAAAACCTTGAACCCTTTTAATGATGGAGAGGGTAGCTACTTTTCCTTACTAAAAAGATACATATTAAGCATTATGGCTTTATCTTCCTTGCCCGTAATGCATTTGCCAGCATTGACATTCCTTGACATCCAATGCCTTAAAGAAGGAATTACTGACAATTATACTATACTTAAAATATTGCTTTCAATCAGGGAACTCATTTTACATCAGAGAGAGTGTGTCAATGCGCTCTTGCCCTTGGAATTCACTGTTTTTATAACATACGTCATCATGCAAAGGAGTTAGTCTGAAGGAATGGTAAAATTACCTTATAAAACTTAAAAGACTTAGTTACTATGTCGGTTTGAAGACCACATCCTAAAAAATCCTGTTCTATCTTACAGTGTGTAGTAGATTCTTGGAATAAGTGACTGATGGATGGTACTATTTTTCCTATAGGATTCAAGAATCAGTGGTGGAATTGAGCATAGCACCTTTAATTAATAACTCACTTGCAAATTTGTGTTTTTTATCCTGCAACTTTAAGCTCTGCAGTTTTGAAGGTCTTACTTCCCAAAGGAGGAAAGCTTTCAACAGGGCTCACTGTGTTGATTCAATGGAAAGATTTTTCTTCAGATTGTACCTTGACATTTTGCACTTCTCATCCTACTGTACCAATCAATGATCAAAGAAACACTATTAGGTATGATGATACTGATTGGGAAGGTGAAATTGGATTGCTGGTAAATAGTGGGATATAAAGTAATATATCTGGCACTTAGGAGGGTCTCTGGGTGTCTCTTGAACTTTCATGTTCAATACAAAACAATGGAAATTTACAAGTACAAATAAGATGGAGCTATTGAAGATTTAGGCACTCAGATATAACGTTTTTGGTCACACCACCTGTAAATAACACCAACTACTTAAGGTTTTGGTTGAGGGAAAAAGAATCACACAATTGGTAGTGATAGAAGGAAACTTAAATATCAGGGGCTGGGAGAATGAGGTGGAGCAGTTTTCCAATTGGTCAGGATGAAGATAATGTGCCAACGCACCATTGTTTCCGTGTTTAGGGAAAAGGTTGAATTTTAACAAACTTGGGTGGGAAGTTTCTCAGATGGCAGGAATGCTATGTTGGGGAGACTGAGCAGGGTAGCAAAATATACCATGGTGGGCCAGGCAAACTGATGACCCTTGGAGCCCTTGATTCCTCCGGTCAATTCCTCCCAGTAAATTCTTTGAGTTCAGGTTTCTTTATAGCTTATCTCTGGTCTCAGAAGGAACCCAGCCTAGCGATACAATTTAGGACAATGATTAAGATCCTTGGTTTTGCGCCCAGACTGATTGGGTTCAAATACGCCACTCACCATTTACTTGTTCTATGAGTTTGAGCAAATCATTTCCTTTTGGAGCCTTAGTTTTTCTCTGTAAAATGAACATAAGCAACTGGTTGTGTGCTGGAGTTGGCTGGACCTGACTCATGAGAGCCACTGCACACTGCAACTCCACTGTTTAGTGACTTCATGTTGACAGCTTGAAATGGTGGGAGTATTTACACAATTGAAATAGGTAAATGCTGAAAACCAGGGCATCCCCCTCCCCACCAAAAGTCAGCTTTTAGACACTTCCTGGCACATCACTGATACTGCCCATTCCTCTCAAGTTTGTTGTGAAGACACAGTGCATCACACAAGAGAAATGGTTATCATACCTGCTGACATGCTCAGTTAATATTAGCCCTTATCATTATTATTATATGTGTAAGACAAAATAGTCACCCAAGGATTATGGCATATTATTATTTTTCAGAGTAAAAAACTTATCAGATAATATTAATCTGATATTAAAACCAGACAAAGACATTATGAAAAACTATAGACCAATATATCTCATGCATATTGACACAAAAAGCTCTTAACAAAATATATACAAATTAAATCCAGCAATATGTAAAAAGAAGGGCAAAATCAACAGCCCTGCCCCCAGGAATACAGATTTACTTTACAAAAAAGTCAATGTAATAAACTCATTATTTTAACATAATAAAAGATGGAGAGACTGTAATAAGATCTCTCTCCCGCTTTCTTTCTCTCTCCTTCTCATCCACTCTCTCTTTTGCTCATATTCCCTCCCACCCTCCCTCTCTTTCACTTTCTTTTATTCTCTGTCTCTCTTTCTGACCTATGCCTCTGTTTCCATCTTTCCATATGTGTACATCCTCTCTGTTTTCCCCATCTGACCGTGGTTGGTGCCAAGTTGTTCAGTAGGTGCCTCAAGGTTTTTGTGCATGGAACAAGGCAGGGCTAGGGAAGAAGGTCCCAGAGCTGTTCTAACCATCCCTATGGTTCATTGTCTGAACAAGAGGGAATTCCCCATGATTCCAAAATGGCTGAGGTGATAGACACATGATCAGGAGACTCAGGGGGACAACTCTCATTTAGGTTGTCTCTTTCTTCCTCATGGGCCCTGGGATTCTGTGCAGCAGACACCATGAGTGAGAGAGTTGTTGAACCTTAGAATAGTAGACTCATTATCAGTATTTCTTTGGGTAAGACAGAATCATGGAAACTTTTATCCTTATATCTAATAAGTTTTAGAATGATGAAACTTTAGAATCACAGACTCCTCAATCCACTAGAATGTAATCTCCATGAGGGCAGGGCTTTTGGTCTATATTTTGGTCTATGAATTTTCACACAAAGAATTGGTGGTAGAGAAGAGCTCAGATACAAGTTTCCAAAATATACTCATTGCATCTCCCCTTCATCCTCCCTCTATCTGAGATCAGAATTACCGCCCTGAGTCCCTCACTTACTCTCCTCATACTATCCTACCTGTCAGCTTGGAGAAAGTTGAGCAGAGCAGGTGCCCATATTCTCTTCCCTCATCCCGGGCTCCCCCTCGTCTCCATCAATGACATAAACAGATTATCCGCATGGATACCCAGGATATTTTTTATAAAGTGTGTGGCTTTACACAGCCACCATATAACCAAGTAAACATTCATTCTTTCTTCCACATCATTCTCCAACTCACCTCCTCTGCATCCTCATGGCCTCATCTCCTCTCTTACCTGGATGCCTGTAGGAGCTACTTCCTCATCACTCAGCTTATAGTCTCATCTTCTCAAAAAATATGATAAATAATTCTGAACACAAAACTGACTACATTTTTTCTCTACTCAAAACCTTTCTGTGTTGCCCGGCTGGTGTGACTCAGTGGTTAGCATTGACCTATGAACCAGGAGGTCAAGGTTTGATTCCCAGTCAGGGATCACATGCCCGGGTTGCTGGCTCAATCCTCAGTGTGGGGCGTGCAGCAGGCAGCCAATCAATGATTCTGTTTTTTTTCCTTTTTTAAAAAATTAAATCTTTATTGTTCAGATTATTACATTTGTTCCACTTTTCCCACCCCATAACTCCCCTCCACCCAGTTCCCACCCCACCCTCCACCCTCATTCCCCACCCACTGTCCTCATCCATAGGTGCACGATTTTTGTCCAGTCTCTTCCCGCATCCCCCACACCCCTTTCCCCCCCAAGAATAGTCAGTCCACTCCCTTTCTATGCCCCTGATTCTATTATAATCACCAGTTTATTCTGTTCATCAGATTATTTATTCACTTGATTTTTAGATTCACTTGTTGATAGATGTGTATTTGTTGCTCATAATTTGTATCTTTACCTTTTTCTTCTTCTTCCTCTTCTTAAAGGATACCTTTCAGCATTTCATATAATACTGGTTTGGTGGTGATGAACTCCTTTAGCTTTTTCTTATCTGTGAAGCTCTTTATTTGGCCTTCAATTCTGAATAATAACTTTGCTGGATAAATTAATCTTGGTTGTAGGTTCTTGGCATTCATCATTTTGAATATTTCTTGCCACTGCCTTCTGGCCTGCAAAGTTTCTGTTGAGAAATCAGCTGACAGTTGTATGGGTACTCCCTTGTAGGTAATTGACTTTTTTCTCTTGCTGCTTTTAAGATTCTCTCTTTGTCTTTTGCTCTTGGCATTTTAATTATGATGTGTCTTGGTGTGGTCCTCTTTGGATTCCTTTTGTTTGGGGTTCTCTGCGCTTCCTGGACTTGTAAGTCTATTTCTTTCACCAGGTAGGGGAAGTTTTCTGTCATTATTTCTTCAAATAGGTTCTCAATATCTTGCTCTCTCTCTTCTTCTGGCAGCCCTATAATTCAGATGTTGGTACGCCTGAAGCTGTCCCAGAGGCTCCTTACACTATCTTTGTATTTTTGGATTCTTTTTTCATTTTGCTTTTCTGGTTGGGTGTTTTTTGCTTCTTCGTATTTCAAATCGTTGACTTGATTCTTGCGATTCTCTAGTTTGCTGTTGGGCATCTGTATAATATCCTCCATTTCAGTCAGTGTATGCTTAATTTCCAGTTGGTGCTTTATCACAACATTGAGGGTTTCACCAGTCTTCTTGAGGATCTCACTACATTTCTCGGCAGTCTCACCAGTCTTTTCGAAGGTCTTACTAAATTTATTGGTGGCTTCTAGAAAGTTCTTGAAAAATCTTAAAAGTGTGGTTTTGAACTCTATATCCAGTCGTTTGCTTTCCTCCATTCTGCCATTTGTGTCCTATTTCTTTGTCTCTGCATTTTTTGTGCTTCCCTGTGCTGATGGAGTGGCTTTCTGTGCTAGGTGTCTTATAGGGCCCAGTGGCTCAGCCTCCCGAATTACCTGAGGTGGACACTCTTGGCGCAACCCCTTGTGGGCTGTGTGCACAGTCTTGTTGTAGTTAAGCCTTCATTGTTGTAGGTATCACTGGGAGGAATTGACCAATTGGCTGTGATAATCAGCTGTGTCTGCAGTGGGAGAACTTCTGTGCTGGAGACACCCCTCTGGGGCAAGGCTTGCTTCAGTGGGGCTTTGGTGCTCACTGAGTCTGCCCCCTGGGTGCGTCCCTTATGGGTCTGAGGGGTTGCAATCTGGATGGTTCCACTCTGACCACCCGGTATTCTGGCCACTGAATCTTTCAGGAGGTGTTAATCTAGCCTTTGCCTGAGGCTACTCAGCAGGAGCTCAGCTGTGAAGGAATGCAAGTTGGCCCAGGGCCTTGGGCAAGCTGCAGTTTGTTAGGTAATTTTCAGATTGCAAAAGCCTCTGTGCACAGCTTGGGCGGGGTGGGGTCCCAGGGGATCAATAGGGCGGAGCAAACAGCTATGGCTGATCATCAGTCCTTGCCTAAGAGGCCCGGAGTCTCAGTGTCTGGGTAATCGCTGCAAGCACCTCTGAGAGAAAGCCGCCCTCGAGATGCAAACGATGCCAGACAGTCTAGCCTCTCCCCGTATCAGTCAGGGTCCCCAGAGACTCACCCGGAACTGGAGTTCAGAGCAGTTGGAGCTTGAGACTCCCTCCCGACTGAAAAAGACAACTGTGTCCTCAGCTGCCAGCCCTTTCTGCGCCCGCCTCCATACCTGTGCACTTAACTTCCGCACTGCAGCTCCTCTGAGTCCCGGTATGCTTTTCTCTTTTCTTCTAGTTGTAGTATTTCCACTCAGCCAGCCTTCCTGTGGTTGTGGATGATGCCCGTTCTGTCTTTTAGTTGTATTCTTGAAGTGGTTGTGCAAGGCAGCAATCTCCAATGTTTACCTATGCTGCCATCTTGGTTTCTCCCCAGTGATTCTTATTATTGATATTTCTATCTCTCTTTCCTTCTCCCATCATCTCTGAAATCAATAAAAATATATTAAAAACAAGGAGATCCAAGATGGCGGCTGACAGGATGGCAGTGAGGAAGAGACTCACTGAAGGAGCGAAAGGAGAGTGCATGGACATGTGGGGCTTGTGTGTATGTGTGATTGAGGGACAGTTATATTCCTCAGGACTGTTGGGGGCTAGTGGACCAGGCTCCCCTATCTGGCCAGCCTCTACTAAATCACTGAAATCTCTCCCAGGGTGGCTGCCTCTGCTGCGGAGACTGTGCTATCTTGAAGGGGAGAGTGGCTGTGACTGGGAGCCCAGCCTCAACTCCACCCTGGAAGATGTCGGATGCCACTTGGGACCCTACAGCTATACCAGCCAGGGACCAGCTGCCTCAGCTGTGAACCCATGAACACCAAGACTACAGCCTCCCAGACAATGGGCACCTAAAAATTTTGTCCAGGGGGAGACAAAATGGCAGCAGAATAGGTGGACAGGTCCTGCACCTTCTCATGGAGCAGATAGAAGAAACAGCTGAATTGAATGACATCCACCCGGAATTGGCAAATTAAACTCAGCTGGTGAGACAATCCATGGACAGAAAGCTCAGAGGTTGCCTGGAGAGCAGTGGGATCAGGGACCTGGGCTGGAGGGAGAGGTGTGCGCAGCTGGGACTAGAGTGTCAGAGGGAGACTGTGCTGCACCAAGTCCGCGACCTGGGGGGTGGGTGTTTGTGGGGAGGGGTGGGGGAGACCCGCAGTGGCTCGGTTGCTCTGCCTTTATATTTTCCTTGCTTCTACTCCCTAAACCAGGGGTGGGCAAACTTTTTGACTCGAGGGCCACAATGGATTCTTAAACTGGACCGGAGGGCCGGAACAAAAGCATGGATGGAGTATTTGTGTGAACTAATATAAATTCAAAGTAAACATCATTACATAAAAGGGTACGGTCTTTTTTTAAAATTTTATTTCAATAGTTTTATTCATTTCAAACATTTTAACAAGAAGAATGTAAACACTAATTATTATAATTTGAAACTTCAAAAAATGGAGGAATCATAGCACAATAACATACCTTATATTGAAGATGGCAAAGGCAAAATAAAATTGCCTAACAAAGAAAAGGTACAAAAGCCTTTCAAATTAAAACTTAAATATAATAAAATAATTTAAAACTAAAACTAATATAAAAGAACAAAATGTGTAAACCGTAAATTAAATATTTTCTTTAGTGCAACTTCCAAATTATGCCCGGGACGTAGATGTAGATGGCAATGTAGTCTGGGTTGAAAGGTTTTTGGTCTTTAAAACATCAACTTCAGTGGGAACAGTGTTGTTGGTCTCCTTTTTTAGCTAATGCATCAAAGTCTGGAGTTAGTTTTGTTGTGGCTATTCTCAGGATAGATCTGAGGTGTTCGTCAGTTAAGCTGGATCTGTGAGGGGCTTTGTTGATGTTCATGACGCTAAATGTCTGCTCACAAACATAGGTTGACCCAAACAGCACCAGTATCTTCTGTGCCATCCTCCGGACGTTTGGAAAAGTGGCTTCATTAAGTGAAGCATAAAAGTCTCTTAGTTCAAGAGAGCTGAATTTCTCCTTTAGGACAAAGTCAGACTGAAGATCGGTGAGTTCCAGTTGCACCTCTTCTGGTGCTGTTTCAGGGTTTTGTGACAAAGGACAGGCCACCAGTTGAAGTGACTGGTCAATTTTTTCAACATCAGAAAACCGACGACAGAATTCTGCATGCAGGTCATCCAGTGATTTGCTGTATTTCTTCACGTTTTGGATGGTCTCCTTCTGTGTGGCTAGTGTGGCAAAATGAGTGAAGACTTTGTCTGAAATTTGTTTGGAATAGAAAATCAGCTTCGATTTAAAGGCTTTCAAATTAGTGTACGTGTCATGTACATACTGATCTTTTTCCTGTAGCTTCACATTTAGCTCATTCAAATGTGAAAATATATCTACAGCAAATGCAAAGTCACACAGCCAATTCTTGTCACTCAGCTCAGTAAATTCGTCAGACTTCCCCTTTAATTTCAAAAATGCACCAATATCTTCTTTGCCCAAACTCAACCAGCAGACACGAGAGTGGTAAAGTAAGTCATGGTGATCCGCATCAGTTTCCTCCAGAAACTTAATAAACTGACGGTGCTGAAGTCCCTTTGCTTGAATGAAATTAACAAGCTTTACGACTGGATTAACAACATGATTAAGTTGTAATATAGACTTGCACTATGATTCCTGGTGAATAATACAGTGAAGAAAAATAACATCTTGGTTAGGGTTCTCCTCTTTCACTTTATCCTCAATTCTTTTTAGCAGTTCAACATTTTTTCCAGTTAAATTTGCAGATCCATCTGTCGTGACATTAGCAAGTTTACTCCATGGTACCTTCATTTTCTCGATGACAGTAGACACCCGGTCATACAAGTCCTCTCCCTGTGTTTTTCCTTTCAGTGGCTCTATGGCTAAAAACTCCTCCATAATTTCAAAATTGTCACTAATCCCTCGGATAAAAATTAAGAGCTGAGCAGTGCTAGTGAATACAACTTAAGGAACTCTGCCTTACTATTTAACTTGCTGGCCAAGTCTTCATCAATCAGTTCCACTCGACGAGTCACTGTCCTGTGCGATAAGCTGAGTTTTTCAAACTTGCATTTGCTCTCTGGACACAAGAGACCTGCTATCTCTACCATACATTCTTTCAAAACTCGCCTTCAGAGAGAGGTTTGCTAGCTTTTGCTAATTTGAATGATAGCATAAAACTTGCTTTGGTAGTTGTCTCTTGAATTGCAGTTTGTCTGTGAAAGACATTTTACTGAGCCTGTAATTTAGCCATCAACCTCTGTGCAGTAGCCTTCCGTTCTTGAGGTGACTGCTTGCTAGCATAGTTGTCATGCTTTGTGGCAAAGTGACGGTTGAGATTGTACTCTTTGAAGACTGCAAGTGTTTCCTGGCATATCAGACATACCGGCATTGATTGGACTTCGGTGAAAAAATATTTTGTTGTCCACTCCCTCTTAAACACTCGGCATTCACTGTCCACTTTCCTTTTCTTTGGTCCACTCATGTTTAATATTGGGCTAAAACCAACAGTACCGTTCTCTTATTAAATTCTTTACTAAAATAAGGCAGTAAAGTATAAAAACAAGTGATTAAATTTGCTCTACTATAACATTTTTGGTCTTCTAAAAAATATATATATAATAAAATCATCTGAAAAAGTTCAGACATGGGACAGAGGCTCACCCTGACCATAGAGAACAATCCCTTTCCTCCATAGGAAACCTGTGTATCTTTCACACAGGCCCTTTGTTTATGGTAACACACATAGCTTCACATTGCTGTGTCTTCCAGCCACACTTGTATGGGAGGTGCTAGGGCAGTGCAAAACATGGGTAACCAGTAGTTACCACTAGCACTTCCGTTACTGGCAAAAAACAGCTGCAGTGCACATAATGTGAAAGAGCCCATTATCAATGTCAGATTGCATCCACTGGACTCTATAAAAACAACCAAGTGCCACTTTTAAATGCCCATTGCAACAGTTTTTCTTATTAAAAGCTGGAAATGGCAGGATATTTATATATATACCCCTACTGTGACAGCCTGGCAGAGCATTACAAAGGAGAAAATCCAGCATCTGGCGATGTCCATAAGCACAAGACTTCAGGCTGTCATTACCAGGAAAGGGTTTCATCCAAGTATTAGATATGAATATTTGATTTTCAGTTTTTCATTTGTCCAATTACTTCTGAAACCCTGAAATTAAGTGATTTTGTAATAAAATCTTTAGTTCATCACATTTCTATACAATCTTTTTGTTCAACCCACTGAATTAGGGTTCATTCACACTAGCCGTGCTGCCATTGCAGTGCGGTGCAGTACTGCAATGCAGCACAGCTAGGGTTAATGCAGGGTACACAGGTTTCCATCATGTTTGCATTGATGCTAATGTGCAGTGGTGCATGTTAACATAAATGCCCTGTAGCACGCATTTTTACAGCTGGAAGTCTTTGTGGCTTTATTAACAAGTCATTGTGATGCACAGAATGTGGGAACAGGAAAAAATTGTGTTTGAGTAGAGCTCTTAATCTTACCTCAGAAAGGCTCTGATACTGTGCTCTCCAGGGGCGTGTCTCCCTACATCACCACGATAACGTGTCTACGCATTCCCAGGGTGATGTCGCGAGACGCGTCCACAGGCATTACAAGGAGCCTCTGGAAGATTGAGAGGTTGTTCCTTCTACTGAACGGGCGAATATGAATCCACCCACTCAGAATAAGGAGCTGCGGCCGTGTTTCCGGACGTTGCCATGTTAACACTGCTGCTGGTGAAGGAGCTGAGGGGAGAGCAAGAGAACCCTCCACTCTTTAGGCTCCGCGGGCAGGATCCGGCGGGCGGGCCGTAGTTTGCCCACGGCTGCCCTAAACCCAGTGCATAGGATTTCAATTAAAAACACTCACCGAGGCTGTGGTGCAGGGGAAGGTGGTTTTGTGGAAGCTGGGGAACAAAATGGGGGAAGGCAACCAGGAAGCCAGCTCTGGGACAACCGGTCCCTCCAACCCTGAACAGCCATTTTTAATCCTGAAGACCAGGCCCCTTCTACCAGCACAGCTGCACCCACCCTTGAACTCGACAGGGAAACAAAGATTCTGAATACCCCCAGGGAGCCCTCGGGGACTGGGTCGAGGGGCCATTTCGTTCCGGAAACTAATACCGAAACACCCCGACCTAGAGGCCATGTCAGAAATAGATGCTTGTGTAAATATGACTGAAAGCAGGCAGAAAAGCAAAGCAGGTAGATTAAGCCCGCCTGCTTGAAACGAAGTCTGTGGCATCTGACACAGAGGAGCGGTGGATCGCTGGGAATTTCAACACGGTGCTGATTACCTAAGAGGAAACTGAGACATGGAAGATGGAACAGTAGAGAGGGGTCTTAAACCAGCCCCCATGGAACATTAAAAGTCAGCTGAAGCGAACAAACTTCACTATTTTACTCTATATTTTTTATCTTTTACCTTTTACTTAAGAAACTATTTTTTCTGTTTTATTTTATTACTTATTATTATTATTATTTTTAACCTTTTTTGGATTAGTGTTCTACATTCTATTTTTATGTTTTAATCATTGTTTTACCCTATCTAATTTTTCTTGTATGCCAACCCTTTCTTCCTCACTTCTCCCTTTTTCATCCTGTTTCTCTTCTCCTGTTCCTGCTTTAGTTTTTCTCTCTCCTTTCTTTTTATTCATTGTTAAAAATTGATCTTCTTTATCTGCTATTATAGTAGTCTCTGTTGGCTTACTCGTATATCTAATTTCCTCTCCCCTGCTCCAAGTCCATGCACGCTTCTCTTTTCTCTTTCTTCGCTAACCAATATTTTTCTTGTTGTTGTTATTTGTTTGATATTTTTGTTTTTTTTTATTTTATGCTTTTGTTTTTCCTCTCCTCGCTTGCTCTCTTCTTCTACTAATAGCTTAATTAATTTCACTCACCAAACTCAGGCCTATCTGTTCTATATTCTCCTTTTCAAAAAATAGATGAATTTCTAGATTGATAGATTAAAGAAATGGGAAAAATTTTAAATTTATATATATGTATAATATATATATATTTTAATATATTAAATTATTATTATTATTATTTTTTTTTCTTTTTTTTTCTTTTTTTTTTTTTATTAGTTAAGGTATTACAAATGTGTCCTCATCCCCCCCATTAACCCCCAACCTCCCCCCCACACACACTCATGCTCCCATCCCCCTGTTGTCCATGTCCATTGGTATGGCTTATATACATGTGTACAAGTCCTTCGGTTGATCCCTTCCCCTTACCCCCGCCCTCCCCTACTTTCCTTCTGGGGATTGATAGCCTGATTGCTGTTTCTCAGTCTTTGAGTCTGTCCCTTTTCATCAGTCTATGTTGTTCTCTATAATCCACAAATGAGTGAGATCATGTGGTATTTATCTTTCTCTGACTGGCTTATTTCACTTAGCATAATGCTCTCCAGTTCCATCCATGCTGTTGCAAAAGGCAAGAGTTCCTTTTTTTTTTACCGCAGCATAGTATTCCATTGTGTATATGTACCACAGTTTTCTAATCCACTCATCTGCTGATGGGCACTTAGGCTGTTTCCAAATCTTAGCTATGGTGAATTGTGCTGCTATGAACATAGGGGTGCATATATCCTTTCTGATTGGCGATTCTGGTTTCTTGGGATATATTCCTAGTAGTGGGATCACTGGGTCAAATGGGAGTTCCATTTTTAGTCTTCTGAGGTAGCTCCATACTGTTCTCCACAGTGGCTGCACCAGTCTGCATTCCCACCAGCAGTGCAGAAGGGTTCCTTTTTCTCCACATCCTCTCCAACACTTGTTGTTTGTTGATTTGTTGATGATAGCCATTCTGACAGGTGTGAGATGATAACGCATTGTCGTTTTGATTTGCATCTCTCTTATAATTAGTGACTTTGAGCAGGTTTTCATATGTCTTTCGGCCTTCTGTATGTCCTCTTTCGAAAAGTGTCTATCTAGGTCAGTTGCCCATTTTTTTATTGGATTGTTTATCTTCCTTTTGTTAAGTTTCATGAGATCCCTGTAAATGTTGGAAATTAAACCCTTATCGGTGGTATCATTGGCAAATATGTTCTCCCATGTAGTGGGTCTTCTTGTTGTTTTGTTGATGGTTTCCTTTGCTGTGCAAAAGCTTTTTATTTTGATGTAGTCCCATTTGTTTATTTTCTCTTTAGTTTCCATTGCCCTAGGAGCATTATCAGAGAAGAAATTTCTTCGGCATATGTTTGCGATTTCGCTGCCTGTGGATTCCTCTAGTATTTTTATGGTTTCCCGTCTTACGTTTAAGTCTTTTATCCATTTTGAGTTTATTTTTGTGTATGGTGTGAGTTGGTGATCTAGTTTCATCCTTTTGCATGTATCTGTCCAATTTTCCCAACACCATTTATTGAAAAGACTGTCTTGACTCCATTGTATGTTCTTGCCTCCTTTGTCGAATATTAATTGGGCATAGTGGTTTGGGTTGATTTCTGGGGTCTCTATTCGATTCCATTGATCTATATGTCTATTCTTGTGCCAGTACCAAGCTGTTTTAAGAACAGTGGCTTTGTAATACAGTTTGATATCTGGTATTGAGATCCCACCTACTTTGTTCTTTCTGAGGATTGTTGCAGCTATTCGGGGTCTTTTTTTATTCCAGATGAATTTTTGGAACGTTCGTTCTAGATCTGTGAAATATGCTGTTGGTAATTTAATGGGGATTGCATTGAATCTATAAATTGCTTTGGGTAGTATGGACATTTTGATGATGTTGATTCTACCAATCCATGAACACGGTATATTCTTCCATCTGTTTATGTCTTCCTCTATCTCTTTTTTCAGTGTCCTGTAGTTTTCAGCATATAAGTCTTTTACCTCCTTAGTTAAGTTTATTCCTAGGTATTTTAATTTTTTTGGTGCAATGGTAAATGGGATTGCTTCTGTAGTTTCACTTTCTGTAAGTTCACTATTGGTGTAAAGAAATGCCATGGATTTCTTAGCATTAATTTTGTATCCTGCTACATTGCCGAATTCATTTATTAAGTCTAATAATTTTTTGATGGAGTCTTTAGGGTTCTGTATGTACAGTATCATGTCATCTGCAAATAAGGACAGTTTTACTTCTTCTTTTCCAATCTGGATGCCTTTTATTTCTTCTTCGTGTCTGATCGCAATGGCTAGTACTTCCAGTACTATGTTGAACAGGAGTGGTGAGAGGGGGCATCCCTGTCTTGTTCCTGTTTTTAGGGGGAATGGTTTTAGTTTTTGCCCATTGATTATGATGTTGGCTGTGGGTTTGTCATATATGGCTTTTATTATGTTGAGGTATGATCCCTCAATTCCTATCTTGCTGAGAGTTTTTATCAAGAAAGGGTGTTGGATTTTGTCAAATGCTTTTTCCGCATCAATTGATATGACTATGTGGTTTTTCTCTCTCAATTTGTTTATGTGATGTATCACATTTATTGATTTGCGGATATTGTACCATCCTTGCATCCCTGGGATAAATCCTACTTGGTCATGGTGTATGATCTTTTTGATGTACTGCTGGATCCGATTTGCTAGGATTTTGTTGAGGATTTTGGCATCTATGTTCATGAGGGATATTGGCCTGTAATTCTCTTTCATTGTATTGTCTTTATCTGGTTTTGGGATTAGGGTGATGTTGGCTTCATAGAATGAGCTGGGAAGTGCTCCTTCCTCTTGGATCTTTTGACATAGTCTGAGGAGGATAGGTTTTAGGTCTTCCTTGAATGTTTGGTAAAACTCCCCTGTGAAGCCATCTGGCCCCGGGCTTTTGTTTGCTGGAAGCTTTTTGATTACTGCTTCGATTTCCTCCATAGTTATTGGCCTATTGAGATTTTTAGATTCTTCCTGGTTAAGTTTTGGAAGGTTGTATTTATCTAGGAACATGTCCATTTCCTCCAGGTTGTCTAGTGTGTTGGAGTAGAGTTGTTCATAGTATTTTCTAACAATCCTTTGTATTTCTATGGGGTCTGTTGTTATTTCTCCTCTTTCATTTCTGATTTTGTTTATTTGGGTCCTCTCTCTTTGTTTCTTGGTGAGCCTGGCTAGAGGTGTATCAATCTTGTTTATCCTTTCAAAGAACCAGCTCTTGGTTTTGTTGATCTTTTGTATTGTTTTTTTGGTCTCTATGTCGTTTATCTCCGCTCTGATCTTTGTTATTTCCTTCCTTCTGCTTACAGTGGGCTTTTTTTGTTGCTCTCTTTCTAATTCTTCGAGTTGTAGAGTTAGGTCATTTATTCTCATTGTTTCTTGTTTCTTGCAGTAGGCTTGTAGAGCTATGAACTTCCCTCTCAAGACTGCTTTTGCTGTGTCCCATAGGTTTTGGATTGTTGTGTTTTCATTGTCATTTGTTGCCATGATGTTTTTTATTTCTTCTTTGATCTCACTGGTGACCCAGTCGTTGTTTAATAGCATGCTATTTAGTCTCCATGTGTTTGATTTTTTTGGATTGTTTTTGTTGTAGTTGATTTCCAGTTTTATGCCTTTGTGATCTGAGAAGATACTTGATATGATTTCAATTTTCTTGAATTTGAAGAGACTTTGTCTGTGACCCAATATATGGTCTATCTTTGAAGATGACAAATGTGCACCCGAGGAGAATGTATATTCTGTGACTTTGGGGTGAAATGTTCTGAAGATGTCAATTAATTCCATCTGATCTAGTGAGTCATTTAGGATTGATGTTTCTTTGCTGAGTTTCTGTTTAGAGGATTTGTCCAGTGGAGATAATGGGGTGTTAAGATCCCCTACTATGATTGTATTGCTGTCAATCTCTCCCTTGATCTTCTCCAGAAGATTTCTTACGTATTTGGGTGCTCCTATATTGGGTGCATATATATTTACCAGAGTTATTTCTTCTTGTTGGACTGCTCCCTTTAGTATTATGAAGTGGCCTTCTTGATCTCTTTTTATGTCCTTCACTTTGAGATCTAATTTGTCAGATATAAGTATTGCTACCCCGGCTTTTTTTTCACTTCCATTGGCCTGAAAAACCTTTTTCCATCCCTTCACCATCAGTCTGTGTGCGTCTTTTTTTGTGAGGTGGGTTTCCTGTAGACAGCAGATATATGGGTCATGTTTCCTTATCCACTCATTTACCCTATGCCTTTTGACTGGGGAATTTAATCCATTTACATTTAAAGTTATTATTGATAGAAATGTGTTAGTCGCCATTTTTGTTCTTTACCGCTGCGTTCCTTCTTTGTTTCCTGTTTTTTCTATTTACAGCAGACCCTGTAGCATTTCTTGCATTGCTGGTTTGGTTGTAATAAACTCCCGTAGACCGTTTTTGTCTGTGAAGCTCCTGATTTGACCCTCAATTTTGATTGATAGCCTCGCTGGGTATAGTATTCTTGGATTCAGACCCTTCCTTTGCATGACTTTGTATATTTCATTCCATTCCCTTCTTGCCTGATGTGTTTCTGTTGAGAAATCGGTCGCTAGTCTGATGGGGGATCCTTTGTAGGTAACTTTCTGTCTCTCTCTGGCTGCTTTTAAGATTCTTGCTTTGTCGTTGGTGTTTGCCAATTTAATTATTATGTGCCTTGGTGTCGGTCTTTTCGGGTTCATTTTGTTTGGGACTCTGTGAGCTTCTTGGATTTGTGTGAGTTTTTTCCTCCCTATATCCGGGAAATTTTCTGTTACTATTTTTTCAAACAGGTTTTCTATTCCTTGCTCAGTTTCCTCTCCTTCTGGCACCCCTATTATTCGGATGTTGTTTCGTTTAGCATTGTCCCAGAGTTCTCTTAGGCTCTCCTCCTGCTTTTTAATTTTTTTTTCTAGAAGCTGTTCTGTTTGGGTATTTTTTTCTACCTTGTCTTCTAGCTCGCTGATGCGGTCCTCTGCTTCTTCTAGTCTACTGTTGATGCTTTCTATTGAGTTCTTTATGGCAGTGATGTCGTTTTTCATTTCTTCTTGGTTTCTCTTCATTTCCTCTTGGTTCTTCTTCATTTCCTCTTGGTTCCTACACATATTGTTGAATTGGTCTTCCATTTTTTTCATCCACCTTATGACCATTACTCTGAATTCTTTCTCTGACAGGTTGCTTGCCTCCATTGCCTCCATTTCGTTTACTTCCTTTTCTGATGATGCCTGTTTTTCTCTCATATTTGGGTTGGTTCTTTGTTTCACCATGATTTCTCTTCTCAAGGTGTTTGGTTATGTAGTTCTCTCTCTGCTGCGCTGATTCAAAGGCACAAAATACAACACAACAAGGCACAACGTACAAGGCAACAAACTAAATGCATTCACGATATTAATAACCCCAAATAAAGGTGACCCCCCGAGCGAAGAGAATTAGGGGATATAGAAGAAAAAAGAGAAAAAGATTAAAGAGAAAAATAAAAAACAAAAAGGAGTGCCGAAATGAGATTGGGAAAAGGGAGAGAAGAAAAAAAACAAAAGTACAAAAAAAAAAAAAAGTTAGAGAATGAAATAGAGGTGGGGAAGAGGCTATTTGTATGGGGAGAGCGAGGGATTGGAAATTAGATATATAAGTAGAGTGAAATTTAGACAGTGGTTAGAAAGAAGGAGTAGGTAAAATCCAAAGCAGGAATAGGGTAAGAGAAACAGGACAACAAAAGGGGAAAAGTGAGGAAGAGAGTTTTGGCTTAAGGGTAAATGTGAGCTAGAGAGAAATGATGCTAAAGGAACGATGAAAATAGTGTGTATAACACTAATCCCAAAATAAAATAAAGAAAAATTAAAAAAATAATAAAAAATAAAATGACACTTGAAATAATGGTAAAAGGATAGCAATAATACTGGTTAAAACAATGTAGTAATTAAAAAGGTAAAATCAAGTGATGAAAAAAATAAAATAAAGTAAAATAAAATAGGTTCTTAATGAAATGGTGAAAAAAGAATTTAAAAAAAATGTATATATATATATATATAAAAATATTCGGAAGTGAAGGTGCTTCAGATCTTCCACTCTTCTTTTTGGCACGCCTCAGTCCTGCCAGGCATTCAGGGGAGTGTTGAACTTCCCTGCGATACACTGTCCCTCCGTGCGGTAAACCACAGACCTGATTTTAAGGCAGCTTGTATTTGTTTACCAGACTGCCTTTATTTGTGATCGTAGAAGAGACAGTTCGTGGCTCTGCCTCTGGGTGGCAGTGTGTCTGGATTGACCTCCGAGGCTATAAGTCCTCTCTATCAGTAGGGTTTTTTTTTTTTTCCTCTATGGTATTGGGAACTGATTCAGGAAAGACCACTGCCCAGAGCTGGTTCCTTGTCACTGCCCACTGTTTCCCAGGCTCCCCAAAAAGAACTTTCCCCTACAGGCTCTGTGAATGACCCCAACTGGGGAATCCCATGCACTGGGTTTAATAATCAAATGCACGGATCTAAGGGGAACTGTAACAAGAGCCTGATAGTTGTGCGAATTCGCAAGCCTCCACCTTCCAGGTCTGCGCACAGTCTCCGCGCGCAGTCTCCGCGCGCTCACTCGCCCCTGGCACCAAGCAGCCAGCAGATTGGCAAAGTCCAAGGCTGCTCCCTTACATCCAGTCCAGCTATGGGCTCATTTTTCGCGTGCCCTTCTGCCAGCAGCCCTGTGGGGCCCCTTCCCCACTCGCGGGTCACGCTGGTCCCAACGGCTGCAGACTCTGTGGGGCGCAGATTCCGCCCCGTGCGCGCGCGAGCTCGGTCCTCCCTCCAACCCGAACTTCAAACCGCACCTTTAGGGGATGTCCAACCTTTCCGTGAGAAGAAGCAGTGCTCGTCTGAGTTCAGGCAGTGACGCTGCTTGAGATCCCTTGTTTCCAGGGTAGTAGCTGGTCTCTGGATGCCGGCAACAACCACCCAAGATGGCGCAGTCTCCGCTGCTTAGCTGGCGCACCACGAGAGGCTTCAGCCGCAGTCTCCAACCGTCCTTTTTTTCCTGGGGGTTCTCGGTCTTTCCTAGCTGCAGACAGTCTCTCAGCTGAAAATCCTCTGCCTATTCGGGCTGCATGTTACCCGTTTCAGCTGCTCACCCTTATCTGCTCCAGGACAAGGCACAGGACACGTCCGTTTATACCGCTGCCATTTTTCCCTCAAATTATTATTATTTTTAATTATCATTATTTTATTTTGTTTATTCAAATGTATTGAGTATTTTGTTTTTTACTTTTCTTCTTATACACTCATTCTCTTTCTACCTCCTCTATACTGAATTGTGGCCATTCTCCCATTCATTCAATTCCTTTACTTTACCTTCTGGAAATAAGCTCTGCCTCTTCAGATTCAGCTTCCCCCCATTTTTTCTGGGTGTTTGTTGTTTGCATTTTTTGGTTTATTTGTTGGTTTTCAAAGTTTTCTCCCTATACACCTATATTATTCCCCCTCCTTTTTTCTTCTTTTCTTTCCTCTTTTACCTTTTTTCCTTTTCTCAAAATCATTTTTGTGCTCTTTCTATCCCCTAATTCCCTTTTCTCTGGTGGTCACCTTTATTTGGGGTTATTGGTGTCTTGAATACATTCGTGCTTTGTTCCCTCTGTGTTGTGTCTTGTTCAGTTGTATTTTGTGCCTTTTGGTCAATGTGGTAGAGAGTGAGCCACATAACCAGACACCCTGAGGGGAGCAAAAATGGGGAAGACAAAAAACAGCCCCCACATGAAAGAAAAGGAGAAATCACAAGAAAAGTAGTAAATAAAATGGAGGCAAGCAGTTTATCAGAGAAAGAATTCAGAGCAATGGTGATAAGGATGCTGAAAAGGATGGAAGACAAATTCTACAACATGTGTATGAATCAAAAGGATATGAAGAAGAAGCAAGGAGAAATGAAGAATGACATGGATGCAATAAAGAACACAATAGAAAGCATCAACAGTAGACTAGAAGAAGCTGAGGACCCCATCAGTGAGCTAGAAGAAAAGGTAGGAAAAAAAAACACCCAAGCAGAGCAGCAAATGGGAAAAAAAACCAGGAGGAGAGCCTAAGGGAGCTTTGGGACAATAAGAAATGAAACAATAGGGATGCCAGAAGAAGAGGAAACTGAGCAAGGAATAGAAAACCTGTTTGAAGAAATAATGACAGAAAACTTCCCTGATATTGGGAAGAAAAAACTCACACAAGCCAAAGAAGATCGCAGAGTCCCAAACAAGATGATCCCAAGAAGACCGGCATGGAGACACATCATAATTACACTGACAAATACCAGTGACAAAGTAAGAATCTTAAAGGCTGTTAGAGAGAGACAGAAAGTTACCTAGAAGAGATCTTCCATTAGACTATCAACTGATTTTTTCAACAGAAACACATCAGGCCAGAAGGGAATGAAATGAAATACACAAAGTGATGCAAAGCAAGAGACTGAATCCAAGAATACTATACCCAGCAAGGCTATCATTCAAAATTGAAGGGAAGCCCTGACTGGTGTGCCTCAGTGGATAGAGCGTCGGCCTGCGGACTGAAGGGTCCCGGGTTCGATTCCAGTCAAGGGCATGTACCTGGGTTGTGGGAACATCCCCAGTGGGGAGTGTGCAGGAGGCAGCTGATCGGTGTTTCTCTCTCATCATCAATGTTTCTAACTCTCTATCCCTCTCCCTTCCTCTCTGTAAAAAAATCAATAAAATATATTAAAAAAAATTGAAGGGGAAATCAAAGAATTAGAAAGAGAGCAACAAGAAAAGCCCAGAGTAAGCATAAGGAAGGAAATAATACAGATCAGAGTGAAAATAAACAACATAAAGACAAAAAAAAAATACAAAAGATCAGTAAAACCAAGAGCTGGTTCTTTGAAAAGATAAACAAGATTGATGAACCTCTAGCCAGGCTCACCAAAAAGCAAAGAGAGAGGACCCAAATAAACAAAATCAGAAATGAAAGAGGTGAAGTAACAACTGTCCCCACAAAAATACAAAGGATTATGAATAAATATTATGAGCAACTCTATTCCAACAAATTGGACAACAAAGACGAAATGGACATATTCTTAGAAAAATACAAACTTCCAAACTCAATCAGGAAGAAAAGAAAAACCTGAATAGGCTGATAACTACCAAAGAAATTGAAGCAGCAATCAAAAATCTTACAGCAAACAAAGCCCTGATCCGGACGGCTTTACAGGGGAGTGCTATCAAGCATTCAAAGAAGAACTAAAACCTATCTTCCTCAGACTATTTAAAAAAATTCAAGAGAAGGCACACTTGCAAGCTCTTTCTATGAAGCCAGCATTACCCTAATTTCAAAACCAGATAAAGACACCACAAAGAAAGAGAACTACAGGCCAATATCCTTGATGAATGCTAAAATCCTCAATAAAACTCTAGCAAATCGGATCCAGCATTACATTAGAAAGATCATACACAATGACCAAGTGGGATTTATTCCGGGGATGCAAGAATGGTACAATATCCGCAAATCAATAAATGTGATACATCACATAAACAAATTGAGAGAAAAAAATCACATAATCATACCAATTGATGCAGAAAAAGGGTGTTGACAAAATCCAACACCCTTTTTTGATAAAACTCTCAGCAAAGTGGGAATAGAGGGATTATACCTCAACATAATAAAAGCCAACCTCAAACTCAATGGGCAAAAACTAAATCCATTTCCCCTAAGAACAGGAACAAGACAGGGATGCCCACTTTCACCAGTCCTGTTTGATATAGGAAGTGCTAGCCATAGCAATCAGACAAGAAGAAGAAATGAAAGGCATCCAAATTGGAAAAGAAGAAGTAAAACTGTCATTATTCACAGATGACATGATATTGTACTTAGAAAACCCCAAAGAATCCATAAAAAAACTACTAGATTTAATAAATGAAGTCAGGCCCCGGGGAGGTTGACACAGCCCCAGCGATGCCGAGAGGGCCCCGATGAGGTCGGGATGGCCCCGGTGAGGCCGAGACGGCCCCGGTGAGGTTGGGACGGCCCCGGTGAGGTTGAAACGGCGCTGGTGAGGCCAAAACGGCCCTGGTGAGGTCGGGACAGCCCCGGTGAGGTTGAAATGACCCCGGTGAGGTAGGGATAACCCCGGTGAGGTAGGGATGGCCCCAGTGAGGTCGGGACGGCCCCAGTGAGGTCAAGATGGCCCTGGTGAGGACGAAACGGCCCCAGTGAGGTTGGGACAGCTCCAGTGAGGTTGGGACAGATAATGGGGACCAGTATAGACTGATGAACAGGGGTAGATGCAGAGGCAGAGCAGCATTGAACAGACTGTCAAACTACAGTGGGAAGCCTGGGGAGGGTTTTTAGGGGGGGTGGTTAAGAGATCAACTGAAGGACTTATATGCATGCATATAAGAATAACCAATGGACACAAGACACTAGGGGGTAGGGGCCGGGGGAATTTCAAGGGGGGGAAAAAAGGAGACATATGTAATACCCTTTGTAATACTTCAAGCAATAAAACAATTAAAAATAAAAATAAAAATAAAATAAATAAAAAAAGAATGCAACCCAGTATATAGATATCAGTATATAGAGTGTTATACACATTCAGTTATATAATGTTGTTAACCAATGTTACCTCATTTTGTAAAAAGACAAAAAAAAAAAAAGATTAGGAGATTTCTACCTACCAAACCCTTGCTAATCTTCCTTTTCTCAACAAAACAAACAACTTTCCTCTCTCTGCTTCATTCTCCACCCTTTGTTCACTCCCTACAGGTCTCAGAGTACAGGGGCCTAGAATGCTTTGAGCAGCATGCCCGTCCTCAGAGTGCCAGGCTCACCCATTTGCACTCACCTGAGATTAGAGGTGGCACCTGAGCAGGATGGTCCAAATGTTGGAGCCTGCCCAGTGGCCGTCAGGGGCCCCTCTCAGGCCCACGTAGGACCAATCTCAGTACTCATCTGGTGCTCATGCTGGAGCCTACTGGGATCAACCTCAGAGCCCACATGGTACCACCATATGCCTTCTGGAAGCCAGCCTCAATGGCCATTAGGTCTACTCTCAGAGCCCTCTCAACACCAGTGGTGCACTACTACTGCTCTCCTGGTCTCAAGTTCAGTGTCAACTCATTTTCAATCCTAGTGTCTACTTGGAAACAAGCTCAATCCCAATGTCATGGCCCTCTGTCCCAAGGCTGCCTGATGCCAATAGCAGAACCTGCCAATGCCAATGCCAATCTCAGCACCCACCTGCTGCTAAACTTGGTCTCCACTTGGCCCCCAGGGCGGGCTAGGCCAGTCAATGGAGAAAGCAGGAGAGAGTATTCAAAGCCCAGCTTCATCACGTTTTTCTTGTGACCTCCAGCAAAGTGGCTTTATGGAGTCTTGGTTTTAACTGCAAAGTAAGAATGATAATGACCTGGCCCATTCTTATAAAGATTCCATAAGATCCGGCATACAGACTCAATCTCCACAATTAGTGCTCACCAAGGGGAAACTGTCCGCATTATTAAGAAAGAATGCCAGTGAGGAGAGGACAACAGAGTCACTCATCCTTTCTCTAACCCCCCCTCACCCCCCCGCCCCTCAGCATCTCAGGGCCCACCTCTGTTCCCAACACTGAAGCTTACCCAAATTTCTCCTGTTTTGGTTCCCTCTGCCTGCTAATAGCAGCCTTGCTGAGCCAGGAATCACCTCGAAAATACACACACCCTCAAATATAACCTTTCCACTGGTGGCAAACTCAATCCCAGAAAGGGGGAATAAAAGTAGAGAGCAAGAGAGACATATGTGCCCCCTGCCCAATCTCTGTTCTCTGCCCTCATATATAAAATGGGAAGCATTAATAATAATAATAATGATGACAATAACAATAGAAATGATACAATCAGCTTGGTGGGTTTCCCTAAGGATCTGGGCAGGGAGTCACTGTGGCTCTCTGTAAATTATAACCCTGTAGACAGTTGGGATTTTTTCCTACTGTATTGCACTTGTCATTACTATTTCCCAAGTCCTGGCCGATCCCTCTGCCAACTGAGACCATGAGTCAATCTTCTCCAGTTTTGTGGAAAGTTCCACTGAGATGTGGCTCTGGTTGTCTCTCCCTTTCCCAACCAGGAATGGGCAGTCCTGTGGCATGCCATCTTGACTACGCCTTGAGGTACCAATGAGGATTCTGGGCATCAAGAGGTGATATGTCCAAAACAAAAGCAGGTCAACATCTGGGTCAGGAGCTGACTCCATGATCCAGCTGGACTCCTCATATATTTCTTCCCCCAGGAAGCCCAGATCCACTGCTGGGGTGCGTCTCACCTCAAGACCTTCAAAACCATTCTCTGGAATCTCCAATCCCGAGACCTTTAAACCTACATCCCTCCTCAGCAAAAGATCACCAAATCCACAGCCACGTATTCTGTCTTATTCCAATACCCTTAAATCTTTTATTCTTCTCTCCCAAGACCCCAAACTCCACAACTTTGATGTTCTTTCTCACTCTGAGACCCCAAATCCCAAGCTCAGGGACTCATACATGCAAATATTCCGGAATCTTCAGCTCTGAAATTTGTCTACTATCTCCCCCTCCCCGTAAGTCCACAGTCCTGGGCTGGCCCCTCAGGAGAAGCCACAAATTCAGACTTGTTAATCTACCCTGGAGTCCCTCCCTCCTCCATTGCTGGCTGCATCCCAAGCTAGGCGGGAGCCTGGTGGGAGGTGTAACTGGGAGGTGAAATGAGACAGTTATATAACCAGGACCAAAGGTCGCCCCCCTCTGCCAGTTAGTATAAAGACAAGTCGTCCCAGCCATCACCATGTGACTCTCACTCTCAGTGCCACCATGCTGGCCTCGGGGCTGCTTCTGGTGGCTTTGCTGTCCTGCCTGACAATAATGGTCTTGATGTCTGTCTGGCGGCAAAGGAAGTTCTGGGGAAAGCTACCTCCTGGTCCCCGAGCGCTGCCCTTCATCGGGAACTACTTGCAGCTGAACACAGAGCAGATGTACAACTCCCTCATGAAGGTATCATGAAGCAGGGAAATGGGTGTTAGGGTGGGGTTGAGGGCCTGCTCAGTCTGGCTGAGACTTTGTGGCAGGGGATTGGCAAGGTTGGACTGAAATCTTAGGAAGGAAGAGGTTGTTTTTTAAGATATATGTTTTTATTGATTCCAGAGAGAGAGGGAGAGGGAGAAAGAGAGAGAAATATCATTGGAGTCCAAAACCTGAGCGTGTGCCCTGACCAGGAATCAGAGAATCAAGCTGGTGACCTCTCGGTGCTTGGGGCGACATTCAAGCAACCGAGCCACACCAGCCAGGGCAAGAGGGGGGAGTTTTGAAGGTTTAGTACTGGGGTTCCAGCCAGGAAAGACCAGATCTTGGGATGTCCAGTTCCTTGACTGTCAGAACTCGGGCAAAGTGTATCCCAGTCTGTGAAGTCTGGGTACAGAGTCAGTTCAGAGTTGGGGCTGCTCCCTCTCACCACTCCCCTGCCTCTCCATCAGATCAGCGAGTGCTACGGTCCCGTGTTCACCGTCCACCTGGGCACTCGGAGGATCGTGGTGCTGTGTGGATATGAGGCTGTAAAGGAGGCTCTGGTGGACCAGGCTGAGGAATTCAGTGGGCGAGGCCAGCAGGCCACCTTTGACTGGCTCTTCAAAGGCTATGGTGAGGGGGACTCTGGGAGGGGGAATGTGGTCAAGCAGACTTGGTGGCCTCAGTGTCCCAGCATTCTTCTCCCAACTCACCACCCACTCAAGGCTGAGGCAGAGCCCTTCCTCAGTCTCCTCTGTCCCGTTCTGTTTATCCCTGTGTCCCCTCTAACTTGCCTTAGTGTTTCTGCATCTCCCTGCTTCTCTCTGCCCAATCTCCCGGTTCTCTCTCACTAGATGGCTCTTCTTTCTCTCTATCTCTTAAAGCTCTTGGGAACTTTGCTTTGGAACCCTGGTCCTCTGTCTCCAAGTGTCATTTGTCTTTTTCTCCTTCTCAGCTCTGTGCCTCCCCATGTTTCTCTCTCCCTCTCCTTGCCTCTCTTTTCCTTTGTCTTAGAATCTCACATTTTTTCTGCTTCACAATCCCCATGCCTCCACCTCCTGGTAAAAGCCTCTTCTCTCTTCTTGTCTCTCTGTGTTTCTCTGTATATGTTTTTCTCTCTTCTCCAGCTCAGTCTTAGAATCCTTCTCAATTTTTACTCCCACTTCCCAGAACTCTACATATCTCACTTCCCCTCCTTCCCTCCTGCCTCTTTCTATTCATGAGTGTCTCTGCATCTCTGTTTCTCTGTAAATATGTGTTGCCCTTTTCTTCTATTTTTCTTCCATCTTGGTCTCCTTCTCTTTCTGTATTTCTCTGACTCTGAGTGGTCTCTCTCTCTCTCTCTCTCTCTCTCTCTCTCTCTCTCTCTCTCTCTCTCTTCCCACACCTCCATCTGACCCCGCCCCTCTCTGGCCACTCCCCACTCCTACATTCTCTCCCCAGGGGTGGCATTCAGCAACTGGGAGCGCGCCAAGCAACTCCGGCGCTTCTCCATCAGCACGCTGAGGGACTTCGGCTTTGGCAAGCGCGGCATCGAGGAGCGCATCCAGGAGGAGGCGGGCTTCCTCCTCGAGGCCTTTCGGGGCACGCGCGGTGAGCCTGGCAGCCCAGAGAGCAGAGGAGGAAAACGCGTCCTGGACTGGGAGGGGAACTAGGTTGGGGGAAGGCGTTCCTCAAATTCTCAGACTGGCATCCCATCGGCAAATTGACTCCCCCCCAAATCCCTTCTCTCTCCCCACCTCTCCCCCTCAGGTGCCTTCATAGATCCCACCTTCTTCCTGAGCCGAACTGTCTCCAATGTCATCAGCTCCATTGTCTTTGGGGACCGCTTTGACTATGAGGACAAAGAGTTCCTTTCACTGCTGCGCATGATGCTGGGAAGCTTCCAGTTCACAGCTACATCTACAGGGCAGGTGAATGATCCCAACCTGGCTCTATTGTGGCCCTAGCACAGCCAGCCACCGTCTCCCTTAGGCGGACACAGGTGCCCCAAGCTCCTATCCTCCTCCAGACCAGGGTCCCCTCAAAACCAGCCTTCTCCCTTGGACAACCAGTCTCCAATACCTGGATGTCTCAGCTGATATTCCCCTTACAAAAGAAGAAAGGGAAGGAAGGAAATCTGGGTGTGTCTCAGTCCATCTCCTCTAAATCCGTGGGCAGGAGCTCTCACGCTGATCTCACATGAAAGCTTAGATATCTGTTTCCATCCAGCCCCATCTACACACCTAAACACCTGCACAGGTGCCTTTACTGGTGCCTCCCTCGCCCCGAGACAGGCCCCACTCCCTTCAGGTGATGTCCACCGACAGCTGTCCTTCCCTTTCCTTCTCCCCCCTCAGCTCTATGAGATGTTCTCCTCGGTGATGAAACACCTGCCGGGGCCACAGCAGCAGGCATTTAAGGAGCTCCAGGGGCTGGAGGACTTTATAGCCAAGAAGGTGGAGCAGAACCAACGTACACTGGATCCCAACTCCCCGCGGGACTTTATTGACTCCTTCCTCATCCGCATGCAGGAGGTACAAGCCAGCGGGCAGTGCAAAGATGACCAAAGCCTAGCAGAGGAAAACCAGGCGGGGGGTGGGGGGCGAGGGACAACAGCGGCTCATTCAGATGACCCCCCATCATAACCCTCAGAATCCCAATTATGATTCACTGTTCTCTCAACTGAGCCTTTACCCATGGTCAGGACTTGTGTGTGCAAATCATCATAATAAGCACGTCTATACCACTACTGTGCACCAGGCACTATTTTAAGAACTTTATGCTATTCACCTATTTAACACTCACACCAGCTCTTGGAGAAGATTCTACTATGACTCCAATATTACAAATGAGGACACTGAGGCCCAGAGAGTGTAAGTGCTGTGCCTGGGGTCACACACCTAGCTACAACTCTGGTCTTTCAGACTCTAAGGCCACTTTTAGCCACCATGCTCTTACCTTTCATTCCTTGGTTTTCAGAGGTGACCTGTCTTTACTATATAACATTGGAGGGTCCCCACTCCTGACTGGAAGGGCTTTATGGAGTCAGAAATTCTTGGGGAAAGGGTCAGGGAGTGGATTCTCTATAGGAATCTTCAAGATTTTCAGTGAAGTAATAGGATGCTGTTGCTTAATTTCCAGTCTGTGCCTCAGAAAATGTCTCTCTTCAACTCTCTCTGATGCATTCTATCATGGTCTTTCTTGCTCACTGTCTCTATTCCCTCATTTGTAAATATTTGTATAATTAAAAAGCAACAACTAAGTGGGTAATTAAAGAACAGATAGTCAGCTGGATAAGGAAAGTGAGAAGAATTTTTGGGTAGAGCCACCAGCCTGGAAAAGGCCAGGCAGAACTAGGGTCCCTCTTCCGACCGTTGGTCCAGATCTATAAGAAGTGGGTCCAGAGGAAAAACCCCGGAAGGGCCCTGAGAGCATGGGGGAGTGGGCTTGGCCTGAAGCTCTCTCTCTGCAGGAGCAAAAGCACCCCAACTCTGAGTTCCACATGAAGAACCTGGTAATGACCACGCTGAACCTTTTCTTTGCGGGCACCGAGACGGTCAGCACGACCCTGCGTTATGGTTTCCTGTTGCTCATGAAGCACCCAGATGTGGAGGGTAAGGCTGCAGGGGGCGGGGAAGTGAGGGCCACAACCCTCAGAATTCCTCTGAGCCCGCTGCCATGTCCTCACCTCTCTCACATTTCTGGACCCTCAGACATTCCCTGCTATCCACAGACTGGGTGATGATATTCAGCTAATAGGGACTAGCCAAGTTTCTTCAGCTGTTAAGATATTGAAAATATCTGAACTGATTGGTAAATAGCTCCACCAAGTGCCCACTACCTGCCCCTCCAGACCATCCTCCAAGACTCAGTCCCTCCCAGCTTCCCCCATGATTCTGGCACAACCAGGTTAACAGGACCCTGCGCCAACAATGCTTGGACCAACCTCTGTTTCGAATGATCATATATCCATCCAGTTGTACCTATTTGGGCTATCATTCCTGCTCCGAGACCCCTAGCTACCTAAACGTATTCCCCCTTATCCCACAGCCAAGGTCCACGAGGAGATTGACCGGGTGATTGGCAAAAACCGTCAGCCCAAGTTCGAAGACCGGGCCAAGATGCCCTACACAGAGGCGGTGATCCACGAGATCCAGAGATTCGGAGACATGATCCCCATGGGTGTGGCCCGCAGAGTCACCAAGGACACCAAGTTTCGGAACTTCCTCCTCCCTAAGGTGCTGCCCTTGTCCAGCCTAGAGGGACCTCCAACCTGTACCCTGTGACCCAGCACCCCATCCTCCTTAGAAGCTTCCCAGCCCTTGTCCCCCTCCCTCAATCAAAGACTTCCCCAATCACATGTCCCTTCAACCTTCCCACTCAGAGACACCTGAATCCCGTATTTCCCCAAGACCACTTGCCTCAGGGAATATGAACCCCATGTCCCCCAAACATCCTGCTTTGAGAGACATGAACTGCATGTACCCCAAAGCTTCTGCTTCAGGAGACACAGACCCCATACTCACTGAAATTCCTGTCTCAGGAACAGAAATGTCACATCCCTCTAAGCTCCTCCCTCAGAGAGGACTCTGGCTCCCATTTCTCCTTACCCAGAGAACCCACATTCCCCCTCTAACCCTATATGCTCTCTGCATACCCATTCCCCCTTCACCTTGTCAATCCCTCCTCCTCTCCACCAGGGCACTGAAGTGTTTCCTATGCTGGGCTCCGTGCTAAGAGACCCCAAGTTCTTCTCCAACCCTGGGGATTTCAACCCCCAGCATTTCCTAGATGAGAAAGGGCAGTTTAAGAAGAATGATGCTTTTGTGCCATTCTCCATTGGTAAGAGACCACTGTCTGTTAGCAAGCCACCCGTCACACCAAAAGGGGCCTCCTTCATCCCAGCTCCCCTCTCTGAGATGTAGCCTAGTAGCTTCCTCCAGCTTGCAAGTCCCTCTTATTATCTACCCTGCAGCCAACCACCTGTAACCCTCTGAACTAACACCTACCAAAACTCAGGCAAAAGGAAAGGGGTGATAGTACCTACTTCAGAGATGGGAAAAATCAAGACCTAGAGTGAGTCAGAGATTTGCCCAAGGTCACTTGAATTCTTCAGACTCCTAAGGAGATGATAGCACAGCAGCCATATGTGTATGTTTAGGGGGAAGGGTTGTCTAAAATTCCCATTGCTACAGCCTACTATGGCTCACCCCCATCCCATGTACAAGGGAAACAGGTTCAGACAGGATTAGAGACTTCTCTGAAAGTCTACAGGCCACGGTATTCAGCCCCCTCCTTCCCAGGGAGAATGCAGCTGGAGATGGGCAGAGGGAAGAGGTGGCAGTGATAGTAGGCCTCACCTCCGCCCTTCCCATCCTATCTTGTCAGGAAAGCGGTACTGTTTTGGAGAAGGCCTGGCTAGAATGGAGCTCTTTCTTTTACTCACCAACATCATGCAGAACTTCCGCTTCAAGTCCCCACAGTCACCCAAGGATATCGACGTGTCCCCGAAACATGTGGGCTTTGCCACCATCCCACGAAACTACACCATGAGCTTCCTGCCACGCTGAGCTAGAGCTGCCACAGGGCAGGGCTAGTGGGAGGAGCAAATGGGAGGGCGGGGCCTGCAGGGGCGGTGCTAAGGATGGGGGTGGGGTGGAGGAAAAGAAGGTGCAAGGTGGATTAGAGAGTGTGAAGAAACAGACGGGCTGTCTGTGCACCGTGCTAGAGGTAGATCCTTCAGAGTTGGGATGAGATAAAGTGAAACCTTATACTATACCGTGAATGATGATAATAATAATAGTAACAGCTATTATTTATTGAGCAAGTACTCTGTGTCAGCTCTGTGCTAGAAGCATTACACACTCACCCCCCTTAATGCTCACAAACCTATGGGAAGGGAACTGTGTTCATACCCATTTCACAGGTGACACAGCTGAGGCTCAGAAAGTTTAAGTCTCTATCTGAGACCCCACAGAACACAGTAAGTGCTCAGCAAGTACTCAGACACAGATCTGTGCAGGGATGGCTATACATAGCCCACTGTCCTTTGGGTAGATTCTTAAAGAGCACCCCTTCCTTTTAAGTAAAAAATGACAACTTAGTATATCATTATACAATATGAACAGCTCTGTCCAAGGATTTTTCCAGAGCCCTGGCAGGCAGGTGACCTGTCTTCACTGCATGCTCTTGTCCATTCATGCGCACTACAAATCCCAGGGCATTGATCAGATCCCTTATGAGATGGGATCTGATCAGAGTGAGACTGGGGAACAGGAATCAGGTCTCTCAGTGAACTGGGTGTTGGAGAAAAACACTTCAGTGAATGCTGGCAGAACTTTGGTCATGGCACAGCCATATACAAGTGTGTGTGCACGTGTGTGCATGCAAGTATATGATTGCATCTTCTGCGTGTATGCATGAACTCATTTGCTATGAATTTCTGAAGGTTTGGCTCTCTCTGATGGATCTGGGGTCTACTCTAAGGCCCAGCTAAGAGTCTCAGAATCACCTTCTTACTCTCAAATAAGTCAGTATGTGTTCCCTTAGAAGTGACATCCTCAATCAGTGCACAATCTGAACATTCATACACATTAGCCTTGGTTTTGTGTTTCTTGAACTAAATGCTACACACATCTTTCTCCCCCCAAGAAAAGAAAACTTGCCACACCTGAAGAACCAATGATTGAGAAAAAGAGAGGGTAAATTTGGTCCTCTGAGCCTTGCAAATTTCATAGCAGGCTATGATTCTCAAGTTTCTCATTTTCCATTATCTAAGTTTTACAATTTTGGTTTCATGAATTGGCTGCTTCCTGCTTACTGGAGAAGGAGAAGGATGGATCCATAGGGAAACACCCTTTTATTATTACAAATGCACTTTTAAAAATTTATTATTATTTATTTATTTTAGAGAGAGAGGAAGGGAGAAAAAGAAAGAGTCAAGAGAGGAGAGGAGGGGCTGGAGCTAGCTGGGTGCTGCCAATGAGGCACTTCTCCAGGAGAAGAGAGAATAGCTATCAGGTCTTTGCCCTGCAAGGAGGGAGAGAAGAAGTAAGAGAGAACAACTATTAATTTTCACAATCCTCCAGCATGATCGTTACCAGAGAGAAAAGTTGGGAGGTAGTAAAATGTCAAAGGGGTTAAATATTTGGTGACAAAAGAAGATTTGACTTTGGGTGGTGGGTACACAATGCAATATACAGATGATGTACCATGGAATTGCATGTTTGAAACCCATGTAATTTTATTAACCAATGTCTGTGGCTGGGACTTCCAATACTATGTTTAATAGAAGTGTTGAAAGTGGGCATCCCTGCTGGCCAGTGTGGCTCATTGGTTGAGTGTTGACCTATGAACCAGGAGGTAACTAGGAAAAGTAAAACAGAAAAAAATGAGAGAAAAACTAAATAAAATAAGAAAAATCAATACGAATAGTCAAAAGTAGACTAGAAGAAAAGGAAATAGAGAAATTAGTGATATGCAAGATAAAACAGAAGAAAGAAAAAGGGGGAAAACAAAAAATAAAAAACCACACACACACACACACACACACACACACACACACACACACATACACACACCTCAAAAAAACCAAAACCATGCACACTCGCACACTCAGAAACGTTTGGGTGCACTATTTGTGGAGCTCGCTGGATTTTGCTCTGATGTTGTTGAATCTGGTCTTTGGTGAGACTAACCTGGGCCTCATGGGAGTTTCTCTGGTGCAAGTCACTGTGTCACTGTCCCTTTCTGGTCTTGGGGAAGCTGACTGAGGTCTGAGTGGTTGAAGCCCCAAGTAGTCCAGCAGGTGGGGACTCCTTATCCCCGAGGCGGGGTCTACCTTGAGTCTCACCACTTGATTGTCCCTGTTCTGAGCTGTACGCCATTCCCCCATGGGTTCTGCGGGGGTATCCTGGTCGGGCCCAGGATGGATTGATCATACTCCTTTTGGGATGGTGTCAGGAGCTTGTAGAAGGCAGGTCCCTGCCCTTCTTCTAATGCTTCAGCTCTGCCTGGTTTGTTGGCACCTCCTCTCTGTCACCTGCAGGGGCACAGATTTCCCGCCCTGGGCTGTTACGCTTTGCCTCTGGTTGCTGCAGGTCAGGTCAGAAGCAGCTGTTTTGCTGGTGGGAAAGAGGGTACCTTCCCTATGTTTCAAGTGGGCAGGTCCTCCTTCTTGGACCTACTGTCCAGCCCCCTTTCTGCTCACCAGCATGAGTTCCTCCAAGAAATAGAGGGCCCCCAGATTCAATGTTGGGTGTGTTCTTCAGACCCCTCCAATGTAGGCTGGCCCTGAGCTCCACTGCATGGCCCTTCCCCCTGGTCAGGAGGAGCTTCCCAGACTGCACAATGGTTGGGTGCTAGTGCTACTCTATGGAGGGATTTCAGCCCCAGGCTTCCACTGCTGCACCCACTCTACAGTGTCCACAGCCAGTTCCCTCAGGGCCTCCTTTCTCAGTCTCAGACCCTCCTGTCTCACCTACAGATCTGCAGCCTCTACAGTCTCCACAGATCCTCAATTCTAATAGGTCCAGGTCAGGGGAGGCTACACCCACCTCCCAGCCTTCAGCACAGTTTCCATCTGTTCACTTTTAATCTGTGTGAATCTTTTGTTCTGAGGTGGGTCTCTTGTAGACAGCATATATATATATATATATATATATATATATATATATATATATATATACACACTAAAGGCCCGGTGCACAAAAATTTGTGCACTCGGGGGGAAGGGGGGTGTCCCTCAGCCCGGCCTGTGCCCTCTCACAGTCTGGGACCCCTTGGGAGATAACGACCTGCTGGCTTAAGCTTGTTCCCGGGTGGCAGAGGGCAGGCCCAATCCCTAGGTGCAGTTTCTGGTCGGGCTCAGAGCAGGGCCGATTGGGGATTTGGGGTGCCACCCTGTCATGCACAGAGCAGGGCAGATTGGGAGGTTGTGAGGCCACCCTCAGTCACGCTCAGGGTAGGGCCAATTGGGGGGTCGGGGCACAGTCCCCTGTCACACTCAAGGCAGGGTCGATGGGGAGGTTGCGGCGCCACCCCCTGTCAGGCACAGAGCAGGGCCAATCAGGGGGTTGGGGCGCTGCCACTCTCACACTCAGGGCAGGGCCAATGGGGAGGTTATGGCTCTACCCCATCACACACAGAGCAGGGCTCGTGGTGGGGGGGTTGGGGAGCTCCCCCCTATCAGGCACAGAGCAGGGCTGCTCAGGGGGTTGGGGCCCCACCCCCTGTCACACACAGAGCCGCAGGGCGATCAGGGGGTTTGGGCGCTGCCCCCTGTCATGCTGATCCCGGTGCCGGGAGGCATATTACCCTTTTACTATATAGGGTAGAGGCCTGGTGCATGGGTGGGGCCGGCTGGTTTTCCCTGAAGGGTGTCCTGGATCAGGGTGGGGGTTCCCACTGGGGTGCCTGGCCAGCGTGGGTGAGGGGCTGAGGGCTGTTTTCAGGCTGGGAGTGACTGAAGTTCCTAACTGCTCCTTTTTTCCTTTTTATTTTTTTTATTCTGGGCCAGCTTTACCTTGAGGCTTGGCTCTAGCTCTTAGGCCTCCAGCTGAAAGTCGGTTTCTGGCCTTTGCTTACAATGTTGCTAATCTGCTGGCTGAAGTCCGGCGGTATTTCTTGCAATGTTTCTTAAACTGCCCGCTCAGAGGCCTGCAGCCGCAGGCGGGGAACGTTGGTTTCCTCCAACGATCCTCCGTCACTGAGGCAAGCAAGCCTCATGTTAGTTTCAAGCTGCCTGGCTGCCGGCCGCCATCTTGGCTGACAGTTAATTTGCATATCTCGCTGATTAGCCAATGAAAAGGGTAGCAGTCATACACCAATTACCATGTTTCTCTTTTATTAGTGTAGATACACACACACACACACACACACACACACACACACACACACACATACATATATATATCTCTCCTGTTTTCTTATCCAGTCAGCTATTCTATATAGTTTGATTGGAGCATTTAGTTCATTTACATTAAGGTTATTATTGATAGGTACTTATTTATTGCCATTTTTTCTTTATACCTGTTCCCTCTTCTCTCAGTTTCTTCTTCTTCTTAAAGAAGTCCCTTTAACATTTATTGTAATGCTGGTTTGGTGGTAATGTACTCCTTTAGCTCCCCCCACACCCCAAAATGGTCTTTATTTCACCTTCAATTTTATTTATATTTATTTATTTTTAAAATATATTTTATTGATTTTTTTTACAGAGCGGGAGGGAGAGGGATAGAGAGTTAGAAACATCGATGAAAGAGAAACATTGATCAGCTGCCTCTTGCATCCCCCCTACTGGGGATGTGCTCATAACCAAGATACATGCCCTTGACCAGAATCGAACCTGGGACCCTTCAGTCAGCAGGCCGATGCTTTATCCACTGAGTCAAACTGGTCAAGGCTTACCTTCAATTTTAAATGGTAACCTTGTTGGATGGAGTAGTCTGGATTCAGGTCCTCGCTTTTCATTACTTTGAATATGCCATGCCAATTCCTTCTGGCCTGAAGTGTTTCTATTGAGAAAGCTGACAATCTATGGTAATTCCCTTATAGGTAACTTTCTGTCTCTCTCTTGCTGCCTTCAAAGATTCTTTGTCCTGCCCTAACCGGTTTGGCTCAGTGGATAGAGCATTGGCCTGCAGACTGAAAGGTCCTAGGTTCAATTCTGGTCAAGGGCATGTACCTTGGTTGTGGGCACATCCCCAGTAGGGAGTGTGCAGGAGGCAGCTGGTCAATGTTTCTCTCTCATAGATGTTTCTTTTTTTTATTATTATTTTTTATTTTATTTTATTTTTTTATTGCTTAAAGTATTACAAAGGGTATTACATATGTGTCCATTTTATCCCCCCGCCCTAGACAGTCCCCTAGCCTCCCCTATCCCCCAATGTCTTAAGTCCACTGGTTATGCTTCTATGCATGCATACAAGTCCTTAGGTTGATCTCTTACCCCCCTACCTCCTGCCCCGCAACCCTCCCCAGCCTTCCTGCTGCAGTTTGACAATCTGTTTGAGGCAGCTCTGCCTCTGTATCTATTATTGTTCAAAAGTTTATAATGGTCTCTATTATCCATGAATGAGTGAGATCATGTGGTATTTTTCCTTCATTGACTGGCTTATTTCACTTAGCATAATGCTCTCCAGTTCCATCCATGACGTTGCAAATGGTAAGAGTTCCTTCCTTTTTAGAGCAGCATAGTATTCCATCGTGTAGATGTACCACAGTTTTCTAATCCATTCATCTACTGATGGGCACTTAGGCTGTTTCCAGATCTTAGCTATGGTGAATTGTGCTGCTATGAACATAGGGGTGCATATATCCTTTCTGATTGGTGTTTCTGGTTTCTTGGGATATATTCCTAGAAGTGGGATCACAGGGTCAAATGGGAGTTCCATTTTCAGTTTTTTAAGGAAACTCCATACTGTCTTCCATAGTGGCTGCACCAGTCTGCATTCCCACCAGCAGTGCACAAGTGTTCCTTTTTCTCCACATCCTCTCCAGCACTTGTCGTTTGTTGATTTGTTGATGATAGCCAGTCTGACAGGTGTGAGATGGTACCTCATTGTTGTTTTGATTTGCATCTCTCGGATGATTAGTGACTTTGAGCATGTTTTCATATGTCTCTTGGCTTTCTGAATGTCCTCTTTTGAAAGGTGTCTATTTAGGTCCTTTGCCCATTTTTTGATTGGATTGTTTATCTTCCTTTTGTTAAGTTGTATGAGTTCCCTATAAATTTTGGAGATTAGGCCCTTATCAGATATGACATTGGCAAATATGTTTTCCCACACAGTGGGTTTTCTCGTTGTTTTGTTGATGGTTTCTTTTGCTGTGCAGAAGCTTTTTATTTTGATGTAGTCCCATTTGTTCATTTTCTCTTTCGTTTCAAGTGCCCTAGGAGCTGTATCAGTGAAGAAATTGCTTCGGCATATGTCTGAGATTTTGTTGCCTTTGGATTCTTCTAGAATTTTTATGGTTTCCTGTCGTACATTTAAGTCCTTTATCCATTTTGAGTTTATTTTTGTGTATGACTCTCCCTTCCTCTCTGTAAAAAATCAATAAAATATATTTTAAAAAAAGATTCTTTGTCCTTAATGTTTGTAATTTTAATTATGATGTGTCTTGGTGTGGGTCTTTTTTGGTAAGCCATCAATTTTTGGGTGTTAATTTTGTATCCTGCTACATTGCCAAATTCATTTATTTTTTTTATTTTTATTTTTTTAATATATTTTTTATTGATTAAGATATTACATATGTGTCCTTGTCCCCACGTTACCCTCTACCTCCCCCCCCCCCCGCTCATGCCCTCACCCCCCCGTTGTCCATGTCCATTGATTAGGCCTATATGCTTGCATATAAGTCCTTTGGTTGATCTTTCCCCCTTACCCCCACCCTCCCCTACCTTCCCTCCAAGTCCCGACAGTCCAATCAATGCCTCTCCGTCTCTGGATCAGTCCTTGTTCATCAGCTTATGTTGTTCATTATATTCCACAAATGAGTGAGATCATGTGGTATTTATCCGCTCTCCAGTTCCATCCATGCTGTGGCAAATGGTAAGAGTTCCTTTTTCTTCTTCCTCTTCTTAAAGAATACCTTTCAGCATTTCATATAATGCTGGTTTGGTGGTGATGAACTCCTTTAGCTTTTTCTTATCCGTGAAGCTCTTTATCTGACCTTCTATTCTGAATGATAGCTTTGCTGGATAAAGTAATCTTGGTTGCAGGTTCTTGCTATTCATCACTTTGAATATTTCTTGCCAGTCTCTTCTGGCCTGCATGGTTTCTGTTGAGAAATCAGCTGACAGTCGTATGGGTACTCCCTTGTAGGTAACTGACTGTCTTTCTCTTGCTGCTTTTAAGATTCTCTCTTTATCTTTTGCTCTTGGCATTTTAATTATGATGTGTCTTGGTGTGGTCCTCCTTGGATTCCTTTTGTTTGGGGTTCTCTGCGCTTCCTGGACTTGTAAGTCCATTTCTTTCACCAGGTAGGGGAAGTTTTCTGTCATTATTTCTTCAAAAAGGTTTTCAATATCTTGCCCTCTCTCTCCTTCTGGTACCCCTATAATTCTGATGTTGGTACGCTTGAAGTTGTCCCAGAGGTTCCTTACACTATCTTCATATTTTTGGAATCTCTTTTCTTTTTTCTTTTTCGGTTGGGTATTTTTTGTTTCTTTGTATTTCAAATCTTTGACTTGATTCTTGAGATCCTCTTGTCTGCTGCTGGATCTCTGTAAATTATTCTTTATTTCAGTCAGTGTATGCTTAATTTCTAGTTGGTCCTTTTTCATGTCCTCCATGGTCTCACTATGCTTATTGAGGGATTCATTAAATTTATCGGCGGTTTCCATAAAATTCTTGAAAAACCTTATAAACGTGGCCTTGAACTCTATATCCAATCGTTTGCTTTCCTCCATTTGTGCCATTTGTGACCTGTTTCTTTGTCTCCGCATTTTGGCAGCTTCCCTGTGTTGATAGAGTGGCCCTGTGCGCCAGGTGTCCTGTAGGGCCCAGTAGCTCAGCCTCCCCAGTTACCTGGGGTGGACACTCTTGGTGCACTCTTGGTGCCTTGGTTGTTGTAGAATCACTGGGAGGAATTGACCTCCAGGCCAATTGGCTGTGAGAATCAGCTGTGTCTAAAGTGGGAGAACTTCTGTGCTGAAGACACCCTTCTGGGGCAAGACTTGCTTCAGTGGGGCTTTGGTGCTCACTGAGTCTGCTCCCTGAGTGTGTCCCTTATGGATCTGAGGAGTTGCAGTCTGGATGGACCCCCTCTGACCACTGGGTACAGTGGCTCCTGGATCTAAGGAGGTGCTAATTCAGCCTCTGCCTGAGGCCACACAGCAGGAGCCACGAAGAGGCTCAGCTGTGAATCAATGCAAGCCGCTGCGGGGCCTTGGGCCTTCTCTTGGAAGTTCAGGGTCTGCCTGGTTCGGCTGCAGTTAGGTACATTCACATGCAAAAGCCTCTGCCGCAGCCTGGGTGGGGCGGGGTCTCAGGGAGTCAAAGGGCGGAGAAGCAGCTATGGCCGATTCTCCGCCCGGAGTCGCGCGTCTCAGTGTCCCGGTAACGGCTGCAAGCACCTCTGAGGGAAAGCCGCCCTCAAGTTCACCCGCTGCCGGACAGACCAGCCTCTCCCCGTATGAGACCTGGGTCCCCAGAGACTTCCCGGAACCGGAGTTCAGAGCAGTCGGGAGTTTGTGATTCAAAAAGACAGCTGCGTCCTCAGGTGCTACCCCCTTTCCTCGCGCGTGCACGAGCCGCCGTACCTCTGCACTTCACCTCCGCAGCTCCTCTGGCTCTCAGCGTGCTTTTCTTTCCTTCTAGTTGTAGAATTTACACTCAGCCAGCCTTCCTGTTGTTCTGGATGATGTTTGCTCAGTCCTTTGCGGTAATTTTCAATTGTTGTGTGAGGCGACAATTTCCCGGTGTTTACCTATGCCGCCATCTTAGTTGCTTCCCCATTTATTAAATCTAGTACTTTTTTTGTGTAGTCTTTAGGGTTTTCTATGTACAATATCATGCCATCTGTGTATAATGAGAGTTTTACTTCCTCCTTTCCAATTTGGATGCCATTTATTTCTCCTGCTTGACTGATCTCTGTGGCTAGGACTTCCAGTACTATCTATATATATAAATGCCTAAGCGACCATTACGGCAGAGTGACTGAATGGCCAGGTCAGACTGGTCACTATGATGCACATTGACCACCCCAATTGCCTGATCGGGGCCTGCCAGCCAACCTCCCAGTGTCTCCCCCTGGCTGGCAGGCACCGCCCACCCAATGGGGAGCACAGAACAAGGAATGGGGGGTGGGTGGAGGCAGATGCGGGTGGAGCAAGGCCAAGGTGGGGGTGCAGGTGGGGGGCGGGGCCGGCTGCCTGCAGCAGGAGGAAGGAAGGCCCGGATGTCCAACCTCCCAGTACCTGAAGGCTTTTGAAAAAACCTCTTTCTGGAGAGGATTTTCTTTTTCCTCCAGCGGTGCATAATTCAAAGGTGGTAGCCACAGAGCTGCCCGCCATGGAGCCACCCAATCTCTCCTTACACCCAGTCGGATAGAGCATGGCATGCGGTGGGGTGGAACACCCCAAGCGCTGCCCGCAGGTGGGAAGTTGGTGGAGGTGGGGCATGGACACAGGGGCCTCGGAGCTGGACCACCCAGTCCCAGCATGCTCTCCGCCTGGAGATGTCCAGCTTCAGACCTCCGACCCCATTAACTGGATCAGTGGTGGGGTGGAAAGCAACCTGGGAGGGTGAGGAAGTGAAACTTGGGGTGAGTACCACGGGTACAGTCCCTGTGACCTTCCCCTCCCAGGATAATGCTGCACTCCCTAACCTCTCAGGTGCCAAGAGATAAATATGGATTCACAAAGAGGCAGGCCCCTAAGAGCTTCAGCTGGGGGGCAGGGAGGAGTTACTTGCTTCTGATACCCTCACATTTGACTTTAAGGCTGCATTCTCCTTCTCTAATACATGTTGCTTGAAGTACACGATGGTTTGTGTTTAGACATTTGATAAATGTGGGGAAAGCAAAGTTTTGTGTTTTAGAACAAGAGTCTGGAGTCTTTGGGGGTTGTCTCTCTCTCTCTTACACACACACACACACACACACACACACACACACACACACACACACACTTCTTCCTCCCCTCTTCCCTGGCCTGCGAATCTTCATGGAGAAAGTTAACCCTAGCTCCTCAGAACCCACCATCACTGGAGTGGCCTCTGTTTTGTTTTGTTTTTCTCTCTCACAAGGTTTCTTTCTAACCTCTAAATCATCAGTCGGACATCCCCCGAGGGGTCCCAGATTGCGAGAGGGCACAACCTGGGCTGTGGGCCAACCCCCTCCCCCTGCACAAATTTGGTGCACTGGGCCTCTAGTGTTGAATAAGAGTGGTGAAAGCAGACATCCCTGTCTTGTTCCTGTTCTTAGGGGAAATGGTTTCAGTTTTTGCCTATTGAGTATGATGTTCACTGTAGGTTTGTCATACATGGCCTTTATTATGTTGAGATATGATCCCTCTAATCCCACTCTGCTGAGAGTTTTTATCAAAAGTGGGTGCAGAATTTTGTTAAATGCTTTTTCTGCAGTTATTGATCTGATCATGTGATTTTTATCGTCCATATTATTTATGTGACGTATCACATTTATTGATTTGTGAATATTGTACCAGCATTGCATCCCTGGAATAGATCCCACTTGGTCATGATGTTTGATCTTTTTAATATATTGCTGGATCCGATTTGGTAATATTTTGTTGGAGATCTTAGCATCTATGTTCATCAGGGATATTGGCCTGTAGTTCTCTTTTTTTTGTAGTGTGTTTTTTTTTTTTTAATCTAGTTTTGGAATTAGGATAATGCTGGCCTCATAAAAAGAGCTTGGAAGTATCCCTTCCTTTTGGATTTTTTTGGAATAGTTTGAGGAGTATAGGTGTTACTTCTTTGAATGTTTGATAAAACTCCCCTGTGAAGCCATCTGGACCAGGCTTTTGTTTGCTGGGAGTTTTTTGATTACTGCTTCAATTTCATTAGTTGTTATTGACCTGTTCAGCTTTCCTGATTCTTCTAGATTCAGTTTTGGGAGATTGTATTTTTCTAGGAATTTGTGCATTTCATCCACATTGTCCAGCTTGTTGGCATATACTTGTATGCAGTATTTTCTTACAATCCTTTGTATTTCTGTGGTGTCAGTGGTTACTTCACTGCTTTCATTTCTGATTTTAACTATTTGGATCCGTTCTCTTTGTTTCTTGATTAATCTGGCTAGAGACTCATCAATCTTGTTTATCTTGTCAAGGTTTCATTGATTTTTTGTACTGTTTTTTAGTCTCTATGTCATTTATTTCTGCCGTAATATTCATTATTTCCTTCCTTCTACTGACTCTGGGCTTTTCTTGTTGTTCTTTTATTAATTCTTTAAGTTGGAGGGTTAAGTTGTTTATTATTAATTTTTGTTTTTGATTTTTTGAGGTAGGCCTGTCATGCTATGAACTTCCCTCTCAGGATTGCTTTTGCTGCGTTCCATAGATTTTGGGTTGTTGTGTGCTCATTTCCATTTGTTTCCAGGAAGTTTTTGTTTTTTTTTCTGGATCTCATTGATAACCTATTCATTGTTTAATAACATGCTATTTAGCCTCCAAGTGTTTGAATGTTTTTGAGTGTTTTTATGATAGTTGATTTCTAATTTCATTCCATTGTGATATGAGAAGATGCTTGATATGATTTCAATCTTCTTTAACTTGTAGAGACTTCTTTTGTGTCCTAACATGTGGTCTATCTTTTATTAAAAAATATATTTAATGATTTTCCACAGAGAGGAATGGAGAGGGATAGAGAGTTAGAAACATCGATGAGAGAGAAACATCAATCAGCTGCCTTCTGCACACTCCCTACTGAGGATGTGCCCACAACCATGGTACATGCCCTTGACCAGATTCGGAGACCCTTGAGTCTGCAGGCCAATTCTCTATCCACTGGGCCAAATCACTTAGGGCACATGTGGTCTATCTTTAGAATGACCCATGTGCACTTGAGAAGAATGTAGATTCTGCAGTTTTGGGTGAAATGTTCTATAAATATCAGTTAAATCCATCTGATCCAGTATGTCATTTAGAGTCACTGTTTCCTTGTTAATTTTTTGTCTGGAAGATCTATCCAGTATAGTCAGCGAGTTGTTAAAGCCCCCTACTATGACTGTATAATTGTTGATCTCCCCCTTAAAGGCTTGGATAAGGTTTTTTTTTATATATATTTTATTGATTTTTTACAGAGAGGAAGGGAGAGAGATAGAAAGTTAGAAACATCAATGAGAGAGAAACATCGATCAGCTGCCTCCTGCACACCCCACACTGGGGATGTGCCCGCAACCAAGGTACATGCCCTTGACCAGAATCGAACCTGGGACCTTTCAGTCCATACGCTGACGCTCTATCCACCAAGCCAAACCAGCTAGGGCTTGGATACGTTTTTTATTTTATTTAGGTGCTCCTATATTAGCTGCATATATGTTTACCAGGTCATATCCTATTGATGGGTCGATTCCTTTAGCATTATATAGTGACCTTTGTTTTCTCTTGTGATTGCCTTCATTTTGAAGTCTATTTTGTCAGGTATGAGTATTGCTAGCCCAGCTTTTTGTTTTAGTTTCCATTTGCATGGAAAATTGTTTTCCATCCCTTCACTCTCATCCTGTGTGAGTCATCCTGAAGTGGGTCTGTTGTAGACAGCATATAATTGGGTCATGTTTTCATATCCATTCAGCTTCCCTATATCTTTTGATTGTAGTATTTAATCCATTTACCTTTATAGTTATTATTGATAGGTACTTATTTATTACTGTTTTAATTCTGTATGCCTATGTTTCTCTCTATATATAGTTTTTCTTCTCATTACAGCAATCTCTTTAGCATTTCTTGTAGTGCTGGTTTGGTGGTGATAAGCTCCTTTAGCTTTTTGTTTTAGTTTTTGTTTTTGTCTGGGAAATCTTTATTTCACCATCTATTTTGAAAGATAGCCTAGCTGGATATCATTGTCTTGGTTTCAGATGTTTGCTTTTCATTACCTTGAATATTTCTTGCCATTCCCTTTTGTCTTGTACAGTTTCTGATGAAAAATCAGTTGACAGCCTTATGGGAACTCCATCATAGGTAACGAATTGTTTTTCTCTTATTGCCTTTAAGATTCTCTCTTTGTTTTTAATTTTTGGCATTTTAATTATGATGTGTCTGGGCATGGGCCTGTTTGGGTTCTTCTTACTTGGGACTATCTATGCCTCCTGTCCTTGTGAGACTGTTTCGTTCACCAAGTTAGGGAAGTTTTCTGCCATTATTTCTTCAAACACGTTCTCCATCCCTTGCTCACTTTTTCCCCATCTGGCACACCTATAATGGGAATATTGTTATGTTTCATGTTGTCCCACAGCTTCCTTTAGCTGTTGTACTTTTTAAAAATTGTTTTTTCTTTTTGGATCTCTGATTGAGTGATTATTTTTCTAGCCTGTTTTCTAATTCACTGATATGAGCTCTAACCCCAGATCCCCCAACCCTGGCTTCTGCTCACAGAGCTCATGTCCACTCTGCCCTCCCTCAGCCAGAGACAAAGGTGAGTGAGCTGCACATGAAATGTTGTGGGTTGGTCCTTTAAGAGGTTGCCTGCATTTTCAGCCATCTCTCACTGTCAGAAAGCAACTCTGCTGCTTTTCACAACTAGGTGTTGTGTGGGCACCTTTCTCAGTTCTGATACTTTTGGCTGGGGAGCCCAGCTTGGCATTTCGATCCCAGAGTTCTCAGTGGCAATCCTGCACAGCTGATATATCATTCCAGGACTTCAGCTGCTATTTGTGGGAGCTCAGCTAGCCCTCTCGTATATCTGCCCTTTCTACCAGTCTCTATGCAGTCTCCTCTTTCTGCCATTGGTTATCAGGATTCTCTCCAGCTAGTCCTGAGTTGATTAATCAAGATGTTTTCTCTGTACTTTAGTTGTAATTCCAGTTTGGTCCTGGGAGCATGTCAGTGTAGCATCCACTCCACCGCCATTTTTTATCTCACCCATTTTAAAAAATATTTTTTTATTGATTGCAGAGAGGCAGGGAGAGGGAGAGAGAGATAGAAACATCAATGATGAGACTCATTGATTGGGTGCCTACTTCATGCCTTCCACTGGGTATCGAGCCCACAACCTGGGCATTTGCCCCGACCTGGAATCGAACCGTGACCTCCTGGTTTATAAGTCTATGCTCAAGCAATAAGCCACACTGGCTGGGCCCCATTTTGTTTCTGATGTTAGAATTTACCGCCTTTATATTATGTTCTCATTAACAAATTATTGTAACTATATTACTGTAATACATTTGTTCTTTATGTTTTATACTAGAGTTAAATGATTAACTCAGTACTGTATTATAGTATTAAAGTATTCTGAAATTGGCCATAAAATTACCGTTTTCGGTGTATTTTATAATTTTATATGTTTTCTGTGTGTATTTTTTTGCATCTGGTTGAGTATATTCAGAACTGCAATCTTGAATTCTCTGTCATTTATTTCACATCTTTCCAAGTGTTCCACCTTGATTTATTTTTATTTTATTGATTAAGGTATTTAATATGTGTGCTTATCTCTCCATTGATCCCCAATCCCTCATGCCCTCACCCCCCTGGTGTCTGTGTACATTGGTTATGCTTATATGCATGCATACAAGTTCTTTGGCTGATCTCTCCCCCTTACCTCCACCATTCCCTACCTTCCCTCTGAGGTTTGATGGTCTGAAAGATGCTTCACTATCTCTAGATCTGTTTTTGTTCACAAGTTTATGTTGTTCATTATTTTCCATAAATGAGTGAGATCATGTGATATTTATTTTTCTCTGACTGGCTTATTTCGCTTAGCATAATGCTCTCCAGTTCCATCCATGCTGTTGCAAATGGTAAGACTTCCTTCTTTTTTACCGCAGCATAGTATTCCAATGTGTAGATGTAGCACAGTTTTTTAATCCGCTCATCTGTTGATGGGCATTAAGGCAGCTTCCAAATCTTAGCTATGGCAGATTGTGCATCTATGAACAGAGGGTGCATATATCCTTTCTGATTGGTGTTTCTAGTTTCTTGGGATATTCCACCTTGATTTCTTGAGATATTTTTTAATTTTTTTTTTATTTCTGAGCCCCTCATTTCTGTGTTTATTGGTATTTGCTGGTTTTCTTTGTCTACCATCTGTTGTATTACCGACCTATCTCTAGACAGGGGTGGGCAAACTTTTTGACTTGAGGGCCACAATGGGTTCTTAAACTGGACCGGAGGGCCGGAACAAAAGCATGGATGGAGTGTTTGTGTGAACTAATATAAATTCAAAGTAAACATCATTACATAAAAGGGTACGGTTTTTTTATTTTTTTTATTTTTTATTTTTAGTTTTATTCATTTCAAATGTGCTGGATCGATCCGGCCCTCCGGCTGTAGTTTGCCCAGGGCTGCGTCTAGCAGCTTTCTCTTAAGAAGTCTTTTATTATTTTCCAGTAGGTGGCGCTGAATCACAATATTTTTATTTTTATATTTTTTACCTCTTACCTCCCAGAGCTGCCCTTCTTGGCTTCTATCAGACAGGACAGCTGCACTGCCTGGGTGTGGGGTTTATTTTGCCCTGGGCCTCTGCGAGGTCCTCCCCACCCCTGCCTTACCCGGGGATCAATCACAGAAGGTAATAGTGATTCTATTGCAATAGCTCTGTTTGCAGATAATGTGCTCCTCCACTGGACACCAAGGGCAACTGGAGGTGAGTTTTGGGAGTCCAAGGCGCATGGCAGGGTTCTGTGGCTCCATTTCTTTGTCTGAAACACCACCACTTGACAGTGGACAGCCATGGCAGAACCCCTAAGCTGTGTGCTTGCTTGGGCATCTCTGCTGGCTCAGCCTCTGTTCGCACCACTCACCCTGCTGGAGAGCCCACCAAGACTCTGTTCGTCCCTGCCCACTGAAGCAGCTGCTACCATGGGCTCCCCCCGCCCCCACTCCCTCCGCAGTCTCCAGGCCAAGCTGGTTGCCAGCTCCCAGCTGCAGGGCTGCGTACATGGTGTTCTGAGCTCTCTCCCCTTCTCGCCTCTTCATTTATTCTTGATTGCCCACCCTGAGATACTTCAGTGCACAGGTCTCTCAGGTGCACGTCTATCTTGAGTAGGGAATCCTTTGTTGAGTTATAGTTGATTAACTGGTTGAAGTTTCAGGGGGAGAGATGGAGGGTTTCTCTCATGCTGCCATTCATCTGATGTCACCCTATATATTTTGCTAGTTGTCGTCATTTATTTTAAGTCTGAAGAACTTTCCAGCATTTCTTGTAGGGCAGGTCTAGTGACAATGAACTCCCTTCTTTTATATTTTTAATCCTCACCCGAGAATATTTTTTCTATCTGTCTTTTAGTGGTTTTTTGTTGTTGTTTTTTTTGAGGGAGTGGAAGTGTGTGTGTGTGTGTGTGTGTGTGTGTGAGAGAGAGAGAGAGAGAGAGAGAGAGAGAGAGAGAGAGAGAGAGAGAGACATCGACTGGTTGCCTTCCACATGCACCCCTACTGGGTCAGGGAGGGAACCTCCAACCCGGGAATTGAACCTGCAACCATTCTGTGCATGGGCTGACCACTGAATCACACCAGCCAGGGCAATGAACTTCTTCCTTTTGGTTGTCTAGTAAAGTCTTTAGCTCTCCTTTATTTCTGAATAACATCTTTGCTGAATAAAATAAATGTTTTTATTTCAGTATTTTGAATACAACATCTCATTCTGCCCTGCCAGATTTCTGCTGAAAAATCTGCTGATAGACTTATGAGGGTAGCTTTATATGTGAGAGATTATTTTTCTCTTGCTGCTTTTAAAATTCTCTCTTTACCTTTGATTTTAGACAATTTTATTATATCATTTTTGCTTAATTACATAATTTCATTTAATTTTCAAAATAGGCTTTTACAGGTAAATGAAACATAGCTTCAGAGGAAAAGTCTTTCTCCAAGGACACATGCTGAGTATATTGTGACTCTAACATGCCAACTGTCCTATGGCTTTACTTTTCTTCCCCTTCACCTACCTCATGTACAGTTGAAGAAAAAATAATTTTTAAGCAAAGGATCACATTGTGGCTTATTTGTGCAAGAAGAAGCCAGGAAAGTGTTTAGAGTCTTATATTTAAAATTAATTTTCATGTTAGTTAGGGTTAAACAGGAGAAATACACTAATGTATGGCTTGTGTCTGCTTTTCTAGGTAAGTGAATTAAGACATTTAATGTTTTGAAATTGAGCTTTTAGATAGTGTATTTACTATCTTTATTAAATTATATTATATCTTGGAGAAGATAATTTTCAGTTGAAATATTACGGGGACCCATGGACTTCATGAATCTGAATATCTAAATTTCTCCAGAGGTTTGGGAAGTTCTCAGTCATTATTTCTTCAAATAAGTGTTCTGATCCTTTCTACCCCCCCTTTTTTTTTCTTATTATCCTGACACTAATAGTGCACAGATCATTTCTGTTTAATGGTATCCTACAATTCATGTAGGTTGTCTTCACTCTTTTTCATTCTTTTTTCTTTGTTCTCCTCTGACTGAATAATTTCAAATGACCTATCTTCTAGTTCACTAATTCTTTCTTGTGCTTGTTTGAAATCAATCTTAAAGCTCTGTTTGGAAATCTTCAATTCAGGTCATTATATTCTTCAACTCTGGGATTTTTGCCTTGTTTTAAAATGATTTCTATGTCTTTCTTGAACTTCTTATTTGTTCATTCATTGTATTTACTAATTTTTTTTTGGTTGTCTTTTTTTGTGGTTCACTGAATTTTTAAAAGAGGATTATTTGAGTTATTTGTCAGACAGTTTACAGGAATCCATTTCTTTAGGGCCACTCATTGGATGGAGCTTTATTAGTTTTCTTTGATAGTGTCATATTTTCTTGATTATTCATGATCCTTGTGGCCTTGCATTGGTGTATGCACATTTGCAGGAGTAGGCACCTCTTCTAGTATTTACAGAATGGCTTAGACCAGCCGTGGGTAAACTACGGCCCGCGGGCCGGATCTGGCCCGTTTGAAATGAATAAAACTAAAAAAAAAAAAAAGACCATACCCTTTTATGTAATGATGTTTACTTTGAATTTATATTAGTTGACACAAACACTCCATCCATGCTTTTGTTCCGGCCCTCCGGTCCAGTTTAAGAACCCATTGTGGCCCTCGAGTGAAAAAGTTTGCCCACCCCTGGCTTAGACTGAAAATCGCTTCACCTATCAGCCCTTCTCGAGAGTCTCGGTGGATCTGTGGTGTCCATAGTGGGCTTGCCACTGGAGCTTTTGGGCAAGAGGTTCTGGCGCCTTGGTCAACAGGTAGAAAGACATGATGCTTGGATTCATGATGCTGAGATCTGGGTCTGTGTGACTGTGCCTAGATACAGGATCCACAGGGGCCCCCTAGTGCTGGGTCAGGCTGGGGTCCATGGTAAGTCCAATTCTCACCTCACCTTCCCTCCTCCATGGAGAGGGTCCCTTTCTCTGCTCTGGGCTTCCTGGGGTGAAGGAGGTAATGCACAACTGTCTTTCATACTCACCTCAATGCATCTTTTCTTATTTCTCTGCCCCACACAGGTGCTGTAACCTCTCACTTTGAATCTTTGGTCTTGTGAAGATATTTTTGTCTGTGGTTAGTTGTTCAAATTGATATTTCTGGGAGGGGACATGTATTGAAAATTCCTATATCACCAACTTTCAGAGTTTCTTCAAAGAGGTATTTTCTGGCCATCCTCTCATTCTATTGCAATCTTTTGTTTATGAATTAATTTGCATTAATTTTCTTCCTCCTGACCCTCTTATTAGAATGTAGTATCTTATTCGCTGTCAATTCTCCACTGCCTGGAACAGAATGGGTACACAGTAAATAATGAATGAATGAATGAATGAATGAATGAGTGAATCGGTAAATTTTATATAATTGGAAAATGTAAACATGCAGCTTTGGTGTTTAGGTAAATCTATTCACTATGTAATTGTATTTCTTTATCTGAAAGAATATGAGTTTTATAAAATGCCAGGGCTAACCAGCAGACCCTGAGCACCAGATGAATGGATTACTCTGACACAACATTTGCTGTGAAAACGAGGGCTAAGGGACTGCCTGGCTAAAGGAACCATATAGCCTTGATTGCCTGCCTCATTAGGCTTTTATTGTAGCAGCAATTTGAGATAAAGTTTATCTTTAAGATACAATCAATAGGGTAAGTAATATTGGGAAGACACATGTGTTTGTAGTGTCTTTTAAGCAAGGACACCTAAAGATTAAGTATAAGGATTCCAGTAAAAATCCAGGGGTCTGCACGTTCACAGCCTTGTTTGGAAAGGTCAAGGAATAATTAGGGGCACTGCCTAAGTCGGCTTTCCGATAAACAGGGCAGGCTGCCTTCTGCACACTTCCTTTTTCTCAGAATGTCTTTTTTTACAAACTTTCCAGCCAAGTCTTTCATGCTTCCCAACAATAAAACTTACAGTAACATTCCTAGGGCCATCTACTATAAGCCCCGAGGAATTTCTTTGCCTATATTTAATTTCTATAACATATGAAAAATGGAGGAAATAAAAGTATGGTATCTGTAGAATCCTATATAATAAAGAGGGAATATGCAAATTGACTGTCACTCCACCACAAAGATGGTGGTGCCCACAGCGGAGGAAAGGTGCGGGGGCGGGGTTTCTGTAACACAAGATGGCTGTGCCCACAGCAGAGGCTGAGTTTCTGTAATGAGCCTTAATGAGCAATCAGCAGGGACCTGAGCCTGCGCCCCCCAAGCCCCCAATATTGGGCTTGACAGGGGACCTCAGACCATTCACCCCACCCCGGCACCAGGCTGGGGGACCTCAGGCTGTGCCCTCCACCCAGTGGGTCTTGACAGGGCACCTGAGACTATGCCCCCTGCCCCAGCGCCAGGCCAGGGGACCTGAGGCCACACCACCTGCCTGGCTGGGCTTGACAGGAGACCTCAAAGTGTGCTTCCCCTCCCAGTGGGGCTTGATGGGGGACCTCAGGCTGTGCCCCCCGCCCTGGCACCAGGCCAGGGGACTTGAGGCTGCACTAACTGCCTGGTGGGGATTGACGGGGGACCTCAAGGTGCATCCTTCTCCCCAGTGCTGGGCTGGGAGACCTCAGGCCATGCCCCTCAACCCAGTGGGGCTTGACTGGGGACCTGGAGCTGTGCCCCCCTCCTGATGGGGATTGATGGGGGACCTGAGGCTGCACCCCCTGCCTGATGGGGCTTGACAGCGGATCTCAGCCTGTGCCCCCAGCCCAGTGGGGCTTGATGGGGGACCTCAGGCTGTGCCCCCGCCCAGCGCCAGGCCAGGGGACTTAAGGCTGTGTCCCCACCCAGAAGTGCTTGACAAGGGTGGGACCAGCCAGGTCTTGTTCTAGCCCAATGGGATGGGGCTGGCCGGGTCTGGGTCTCGCACGATTTTGAGGCACACGTGGGTAGGCGGGGACTTGACTCTGGGTCCTGTGGTGTGCCCCAGACTGACAGGAAGAAGATTTTCATATACATTTTACTAATTTTCTTTCATCTCTGACACTTCTATTATAGAAGAAGGGCAAATAGCAATATTAAAATATTTCCTCTAATTAATCCCCTTTTAATGTGCAAAAATTTCATGCACCGGGCCACTAGTTTTTATATATTGTTCTCTGTTCTGAGAAAACATGATACATATTGGCTTCTTCATTATATTTCCTCTAAAGCAGCTATTATTTAATAGGAAAATAGAGCATGCCACATATGTAATTTAAAATTTATTTTTAAATTTACATATAGGGAAATCCATTTTTTGGCATGCAGTTTTATGAGTTTTGGCAAGTGCATAAAGCCATATGATTACCATCACAATCAAGATAGACAGCAGTTATATCACTCCCCAAAATTCTGTCTTCCACACCCTTTGTAGTAAAATTCTCTTCTGACTCCCAATCCCAGGCAACCACACATCCATTTTCTGCTCCTATTATTTTTCCTTCTCTGTAATTTTATATAGAGGAAGCATATTGTATGAAGCTTTTTGTAGAGGGCCCCTGGGAAGGCACATGGGCATTTTCTCTAATAATTGTCAGCTGAATTCAGGGCGATAGGCAGAGCCACATCCTGGATACACATCTTACCAAAAAGGCAGAAGTGTTCTCAGCTTGACTTTCATCTTTGCTCAGGTGTTGGGGATTGGGTTTTAAGATTGTAAATCCAGCCAAGCACCAGGAATGATTAGGAGTCTCCTTCTGACTGGCAAGTCAGTTTTGACCCCAATCCCTGGCCTAGTGGCCAAGGGACACCTAGCGCCCCAACCTGTGGGAGGGGCCCTGAGGTGGAGCCACGCCCTCGGGTTCCTGCTTGACTCCTTGGACTGCTCGTCATGCCCACCAGCCAGGCCCGCCCAGAACTGACGTTACTTCCTGGTATTGGAGGTATAAAATAAACATGTGGTTCTGGTGCTGGTTCCCTGTCTCTGTCCCTGTCTCCTTGTTAGAAGAGGACAGCGGTCCCACCTGGTCCAAGCTTTTTTCTTCCATCTTTGTGTTCTGTCTCATTCTTTCACTTCTCAAATCCCCAGCAGCCTCTACTCTAAGAACCGGACCACTTTCTTTATGCGCTGGATGGGGAAAAGAGAGACCCCTCCATAGCTTTTGAGTCCGGATTTTTTCACATAGCATACTGTATCCATTTCATAACATGTATCAGTACTTCATTTCTTTTTTATTGCTGAGTAGTATTCTATTATATAAATATATTGAAGTCCATTCACCAATTGAAGGACATTTGGATTGGGTATGGTTTTTGGCAATTAAAAACAAAGTTGCACCCTGGCTGGAGTGGGTTAAGCATTATCCATGGACTGCAAGGTTGCTGGTTCAATTCCTAGTGAGGACACATACCCAGATTGCCGGCTTGATCCCCAGTAGGGGTTGTGCAGGAGTCAACTGGTTGATGTTTTGCTTTCATATTAATGTTTCTCTCTCTTTCTCCCTCTCTCTTCCTCTCTCTCTAAAATTAAATTAAAAAATAAGGTTGCTATAAACATCAGTATACTGGTTTTTGTGTATGGTTAGTTTTTCAAATAATATTTTTGGGAGGGGACAAGTACTAGAAACTCCTATACGACCATCTTTCAGAGTTTCTTTCAAGAGGTGTTTTCATTTGTCTTGTGTAAATACTTAACAGGGGGATTGCTGGGTCATTTGATAAGTGTATGTTTAACTTTATAAGAATCTGCCAAACTCTTTTCCAGCGTGTCTATACTACTATCCTCCTCCTCCCTCAGCCAAAATGAGGAAGGAAAATTTGTAATTAGGGGTCATTGAAGTCACTTATTTCAGTGGTTAACAAGAGATTCTTGATAACTTGTCCGTTGTGAGCAGTGGAGTGGTCATCTTTCTCTTTAATGAGGAATCTGTTTTGCATACCCCTCTTATACTGGGAGGGACCCTCCAATGCTCAGATCCTTGAGACCAAAGGAAGAAACCCCAGCAGCAGAGAACTAAGAAAATTGTGCAGTTAACATCCAACTTTACTTGATATTATACTAAGTAGAAAATGAAGGAGACTTCATTGAAACATTTTTTTAGTAATGTCCTTCTCAAGTTCTGAATTTTTTTTATTGAAGTATTGGAGTCTTCTGTCATGTTTGTCCAAATATTTCCAGAGGCAGTTTTGTAACACAAATATTTCACTAGAAATTATTATGTAAAAATTTTTATTTTAACTTTTTATTAATTGCATAGCGTCTCATTCTGTGATATACCATTCCCAAGTAGATGGATGTTGGGAAAGGTTGTCTTTTGTGTGGAGTCTTTCCAACCCTGCTTGGCCACAGAAGAAAGATTCTTGAACACTTCCTCACCAAGAGATAAAAAGCTCACACAAAGCCTGTTCTGGGCTTCTAATCTTGGATTGGAATACCTTTTGCTGTTTAAGCTCAACACACCTTTTTTTTTTTTTTAAATATATTTTATTGATTTTTTTACAGAGAGGAAGGGAGGGAGATAGAGAGTTAGAAGCATCGATGAGAGAGAAACATCGATCAGCTGCCTCCTGCACACCTCCCACTGGGGAGGTGCCCGCAACCAAGGTACATGCCCTTGACCGGAATTGATCCTGGGACCTTTCAGTCCGCAGGCCGACTCTCTATCCACTGAGCCAAACCGGTTTCGGCTCAACACACCTTTGAGTGCACCTTTGTTCTGCTTGAGGATGTTTTTTATATGGTGCCTGGCAAACCCCACTGCTATAACTGTCCCATGGGGAGGGAATGTGGTCTTTCCATATGACACAAGAGATGTAAACCATAGGTGAATTGCCCTGTATTGGCTACTCGGAGATACCTGTTGTCCATAGGGGACAATGGACATTATTGAAGCTGATCTTGATCTGCCTCTTGTCTGTGTAAGTAAAGTGTTGCTTCATCCAGTGCTTGACTAGACTGTGTTTTCCTTGGTGACTCTGAAACCAAGACGCAATGGCTAGAAGTATTTGGCCTTCTACTCCTGGGGTTGTTACAGTGATGGTCTTTGCGGTCCTCCAGATAGTTGAAGTCCTTCCCTGGGACTGATAACCTACGCATGCTGTTCTGCTCCACAATGGACATATGATTATTTACTTTACCTTTATAAGCATTGTTGAAATGAATATCCTTGTGTTTCCATCTTAGCACTTTTTTTTTTCCAAGTGCAATTGTTGGGTCAAAAAGTATGTACAGAGAAGATTCTTTCTATAACTAGAGATAATTGGACAACTCATAAAAGGAAGATTAGAAAGATTTTGACTTCTATGAAATAATTTCATGTTTAAAAATATCCAAATTCTAAAGCAAACACATCATGAGAATCTCTTTACTGAACACACAAAATAAGGGTAAGCATCTTCATTGTATTATAGAAGCAATGAGAAAAATTCTGAAATATAGAGTAGGTACATGGACCAAGGACGTGGTCAACAACTAATAAAAGTAGAAATGCAGCCCTAACCAGTTTGGCTCAGTGGATAGAAAGTCGGCCTGCGGGCTGAAAGGTCCCAGGTTCGATTCTGGTCAAGGGCATGTACCTTGGTTGCGGGCACATCCCCAGTAGGAGATGTGCAGGAGGCAGCTGATCGATGTTTCTCTCCCATCGATGTTTCTAACTCTCTATCCCTCTCCCTTCCTCTCTGTAAAAAATCAATAAAATAAAAAAAGTAGAAATGCAAATGATAAACACATGTGTCCTCTCATTACTAGTCAAAGCAATAAAAATTTACACCACAGTATATCACCTTTCTTGTTTTTTTTTCACCTTTCTTTCTTTTAAAAAAAATTATTTCAGAGAGACACGGAGGGGCAGGGGGAGAGAGAGAGAGAGAGAGAGAGAGAGAGAGAGAGAGAGAGAGATCTATTCCCATACATACCCTGACTGGGGATTGCACCAGAAACCCTAACTGGGAATCAAATCCAGCACCTTTTGGTGTAGGGGACAACACTCTGACTCTGTCATCTGCCCAGGGCAATGTATCACTTTTCTTGCTCTTTGAAGTTACAAAATTAGAAAAGAATGACAATATGTATGTCTTGTGGGAGGAGCAGTGAAGAATTCTGATAAAGGGAATGCTGAAGCCTCTAAGGTGAGACAGATATTATATATATAGAGCCTTGCATACACTTCACAGTTAAAAGATGTTCGCCTGGTCCATGTGGCTTAGTGGTTGAGCATCAACCTATGAACCAGGAGGTCATGCCCTGGTTCAATTCCCAGTCAGTGCACATACCCGGGTAGCCGGCTTGATCCTCAGTGCGGGGTGTGCAGGAGGCAGCCATTCTCTCTCATCTTTGATGTTGCTATCTCTCTTTCTCCCTTCCTTCTGAAATTATTAATAATATATTAAAAATAAATTAAAAGATGTTCTGGGTAATCCATAAAGAATTCAGTTTGTTTTTATTGATGGTCCATCCAACTGTCCAAGGGCAGAACACTAACCAGTCTCTAATATCTGCCAGCTCATCAGCAGCCCACTCAAGATAAGGAAACTAAGTTTATAGACCCCAAATTGTGTTTTTCCTCTCTGCCGTTACTGTCTTTCTGTTATGTAAATCTGGTCTTTGCCTTTGTTACAAGAAATCCATTTATTATTGGTTTTCCTGGTACCTGTAATGAAGGAGCTGGGATGAGAGCCCTCTGTGAGCAGTGATTGGTTCTACTCTGGTCACCTTTGTGTCATCAGGTCCCTGTTGTGTGTGCGGGACTGTTGTATGTGCAGGACTGAGGACTGATATGTATGTTGCATGGACAGAATTCTCCTCATGAGTGAAAGTGAAGGGTCTTTGAGGGTCTAGAGCACTTCTGTGCTTTACCTAGAGAGAGATGAGCAATTCTCTTTCCTACTTTATGTACTAGACTTGCACATAGGAAAATTTGAGAAAAGATTTTTACAGCGAAGAATGTGTGAAGACTGTTGTAGCATATACTTGCCACGTGTGCCAGTAGCTTTGAAAACTATGTTTATGGAGAGAACACCCAGACTTTAATGAAGTGTATTTGTATGTTTGTGTCTGCAGTAGGCAAAAAGATGTGACTCCACCTAGTAACCTTTGGGGGCTAGAATTCATATGAATTTTGGGGGGACACATTCAGACCATAGCACCCCTCACATCCGTTAGGCTTCAGTTCAATAATACCTCTCCAGACAAATTTATCTAAACGACCAGCCCCCTCTTCCACCCTTACCCAACCTAATTTTTCCTTCATGGTAATTATTAATATCTGAAATTAGCTTATATGCATTTATGTTTTTACACTCTGTTTGGAATGAGTGGAAGTTTTTGTCAGTTTTGTTCACAACTATATTTCCAGTGCCTAGAACAATGCCTGACACACTGTAGAGAATAAATTCTCATTGAGTAACTGGCTGGATGAGTGAATTGAATATGGTCAGAGGCTGGTCTGCTTCTATGTCTGGAGTCTCATATACGGTATATCCCCATGTTCATTGCAGCTCTGCTTACAATACCAAGATATGGAAGCAACCTAAGTGTCCATCAATAGATGACTGAATAAAGATGTGCTTCATATCCCAGTATCCAATGGAATACTACTCAGCCCTAAAAAAGGAACGAAAATTTGCCATTTACGACAAGATGTATAAACCTAGAGGGTATTATCTATATATATAAACGCTTAAACAACTGTTACAACTGGTTGATGGCTTGACGGGTTGCTATGACACACACTGACCACCAGGAGGCAGACGCTCAACGCAGGAGCTGCCCCCTGGTGGTCAGTGCGCTCCCACAGCTGGAGTGCCACTAGCCAGAAACTGAGGAGTGCAGCTGCGGGATGGTGCCAGGCCTTGGCTCAGGCTCCTCCCCAGCCGCCTGCCACTTTGACATTGCTACATCCCTCGGGGGATGTCAGACTGCCAGATTGCGAGAGGGTGCAGGCCAGGCTGAGGGACCCCACTGGTGCACGAATCCGTGCACCGGTCCTCTACTGCTAAATGAAGAGAGTCAGAGAAAGACTATACCATTTATATGGAATCTAAAATATAAACCAAATAAAGAAAACAGAAATAAACTCATAGATACAGAGGACATTTTGAGGGTTGCCAGATGGGAGGGGATATAGTCAATAATGTTACAACAACTATGTATAGTGCCAAGTGGGTACTAGACTTACTGAGGTGATCACCTCACAAGTTATATAAATGTTTAATCATTATATTGTACACCTGAAACTAATATAATATTGTATCTCAGTTGTAATTAAAAAATGAAAAATATTTTAAAATAAACATAAAGAAGTCTGGAGTCTTATGGGGACTGGAATTTTAAGGACTTTCAAATGTCCTTGGCCAGATTAAAGAGAAAACATACTGTTTAATTCCATTTACATGGTGTTCAAGAACAAAGTGAATCTAAGGTGATTAAAGGTCAAATTGTAGTTAACTTTGTGGGGGTTGACTGGGAAGGGGCATAAGGAAACTTTCTGGGGGTTGAAAATGTTTTATATCTTAATCTGGGTAATTGTTATAGGGGTGCATAGAGATGTAAAAATTCCTCAAGTATTACACTTTGAAGATACATTTTATTTCATGTATGTTGTACTTCAATTTAAAGATTGTAAAGTTCAGTTTTTGTTTGACTGGAGACCAGCTTGCTGCAGTGAGACCCAAGGAAAAGCAATTAAAAAGGGGGACATTAGAAAAATGTACAACATACAAAAAATGCATACACTGAAGGGTTGGTGTTTGTGGCAGATTTTAGAGGATTCCAGAAATCCGTATCATTGCCCATCACAGTTTCTTTTGCTGTAGGAGCCCAGGGCAAGATTATGGTAAAAGTGGAGATTTTGAAAAATTCACACACATATTCACATGTTGAAAGGTGAAGACTTGGTGTGGGGGTGTCTTACGCCTTGCCAACCTATCTCCCCGTGACCGCTCCCTAAAGCTGAAAACGAAATTAGAGGTTGACCTAGGAAGAGGTTACAGAAGTCCCTCTTGCATCCTGTCTATAGGCCATCGTCCCCTGAGGGATTTCAGGGGAAAGCTATAAGGGAGGAGTGTAGTGACGGATGGTCCATGCACACGACACAGAAGAGTTGTGGTTAGGGGTAATTAATGAGGGACGATGGTAGGGGTTTGGGAGTCCTTTTCGTTGTCTGATTACAAGCTTTCATGCAGTGGAAAGATACAGAGGAGGATGAGACATGGAAGATATTTGAAAAGTCTTTAAAAAAATCACACATTTGGAGCCTTGACTGGTGTTGCAGGTAGCACAGAGAGATTTTGTTTACTCTTTGCTCAGCTTCCCTTGATGATAACAACTGGCCTAGCTGGTACAATGATCAAAACCAAGAACTTAACATTGGCACAACATTATTAACAAACTGCAGACTTTATTCAGATTTCACCAGTTCTTCTCTAGTGTCCTTTTCTGTTCTAGGATGCTAGCCAGTCTCCCATGTTGTATTTAGTTTTTGTTCTTTCTAAAGTTCCTCCAATCTGGGACAATGCTTCCATTTTTTCATAAATTTGACACACACCAAAATTTCTTATTTTTCAATTACTGTTGACACACTTATTATATTAGTTTTAGGGGTATATCATAGTGGTTAGACATTCATGTAATTTAGAAAGTGATCACCCCAATAAGTCTAGTGCCCACCTGGCACCTACATAGTTGTTACAATATTATTGACTAGTGACCTTGACACTTTTTAAAAAATATGTATTTTTACTGATTTCATAGAGAAAGGGAGAGGGAGAGATAGAAACATCAATGATGAGAACCATTGATTGGTTGTTTCCTGCATGCCTCCAACTGGGGATTGATCCCCAAACCCAGGCATGTGCCCTGACTGGGAATTGAATGATGACCTCCGGGTTCATAGGTTGACACTCAACCACTGAGCAACACCAGCCAGGCTTTATTTATAAATTTTGCTGTGGTTGTGGGAGGTGGCAAGTATTGCACTTATCTATGCTGCCATCTTGACCAGAAGCCAAGAATAAGAGCTGTAATATTTTCTTAGAAGACTCATCCTTGACTACAGTTATTATATAAGCAAAGTAAGAATTCCAGAGAGCTCTAGCAGGTTTGGCTCAGTGGATGGAGCATCAGCCTGGAGCTGAATAGTCCCAGGCTCCATCCCAATCAAGGGCACATGCCTGGGTTGTGGGCTTGATCCCCAGGAGGGGGCATGCAAGAGACAGCCTATCAATGATTCTCTCTCATCATTGATGCTTCTATCTCTCTATCCCTCTCTCTTCCTCTTCCTCTTTGAAATCAATGAAAATACATTAAAAAAATAATTTCAGGAAAAACAACCTAAAAATAGGTATTAAATCTGTTTAATAGCTTTAATAATTCTACCAAAAGGGCATTGTAGTTCTTCAGTTTATTATAAACACATCTTTTTTAAAAAGTCAGCCCTAATGTTGAAGCTATAATACAAAATGTTAATTATTGGCACTGTATTATAAAGCACAATGAAGGACCTCTGATTTAAATAACTAAAGCCATGCTTTGCTCAGGGTACTACTGCACACATACCATCTGGGTTGTTTTACAGCAGATGCTAGTTTGCCAACTTTCAGATGGCAAAACGCTGAGTTGTGTTTGATATTGTCCTGCCAGCTGTTTCTTGTCGCCATAGAGCATCAGGTGGCATGTAATGTTGAGAGATTACCTTGTGGCCACCACTTCTTTTCTCACAGGTAGAACATTCATATCCTTATGATGTGAGGCCTAGCAAAAAGCCTCCCATGTCCATTGGATATCACATGTTCTGTTTGAAAAATTCTGTTGCCTCTTCAATTATGTTGTTGATTTTGGGTTCTGCCTTATTTGCTCATTTCTTAATCTGTCATTTGCTTTGTTTGCACTTTTGTTTTTGATCTGCACATAGTCACTGTGACTAGCAATCCGAAGGAGAAGACTGCCATCACCTATTGCGGTTGCTGCACATTTTCCAATTTTCTGAAACAAAAATCCTGCACACCAGCCAGTCACTCTGCCCATTACAATCTGAGCGGCTGCTGAGTATTTATTTATTTATTTATTTATTTATTTATTTATTTTTTTACCATCGGTCCAGATTGTGGGCCCAAACACGATTCCACCAGTCGTGTCTTCTTGAATACTCAGCTAAATCCAACACTTGGTTTTCATATTTTGGTGAGGGGGGTTCTGGTTCACCATGATACCGTAGTCTGCAGCCTGTATTGAAAGTGGTCTGTGCCCACCCTCCTCTCTCTCCAGTACTTAAAAACAAACAAACACCTCACCTGACTGGGAATTGAACCTCGGCCTTCTGGTACATAGGTTGATGCTCAACCATTGTGTAACACTGGCCAGGCAGGAAGCCTGTGTCTTGACTTCAAGCATTAATTAATTAACTGGGAGAGTTACTTAATTTCTCTGTTTACTCATCTGTACATTGAGGATAATAGCAGCATCTAACTCTGAGGGTTCTTGCAAGGATTCAGTCAATTGAAAAATTAAAGGTGCTTAAACAGTACTTGTAGCCATTAGCAGTTTCCAAGCTTATAGTCATCTGGTCACACTTTAGTTTTTATAGCAGACTTGCAAAGGAGGGAGCTGTGGCCATCATCATCCCCAAGATTACACAGGGACTGGTAACAAAGCCTGGGCAAGAACCCTGTACCCTTGCCTTCCCTCACCCTTGCCTCTCCTAAACTCCAAGGTGCCTGATCTCAGCTGAGAGCTGAGCTGTGCTTAGTTGTTAGTTGGGGAGTGGCCCTTCCAAAGTCTGGAGACGGGTGAACAGCATAGGTTTGCCCAAGTAAGACCTGGGAATAATGTTGGTGGATGAAAGGTGATTCCTCTCATGGACTCTGGCACTATTTGCAGTCACACCCATGTTCTCTGTTAGCTTTGGGATTATGGGGATTAACCTAACCCCCTCTTCTCTGTCATCTCTCTCTCTCTCTCTCTCTCTCTCTCTCTCTCTCTCTCTCTCTCTCTCTCCCAACCTCAAACTTGGAGGAGCCAAGCTGGCCCCAGCTAGCCTCTTCCTCACAAGCTATGAGTAAAAATGATTTGTGATGCCTGGTGAAAAGAAACCTCACCTTCGTACAATAGATTTGTAGCCATAGAGAAGCTGTGATGTCATCTGTAAAGATAAATGCAGAAGAATCTTGGATTCTAAATTTTGGGTTGTTCCTGATTCTTAGATTTGGGGAGCCTGAGATTCTTAGATTATTATCCTACCTAATAAAGAGGGAATATGCTAATTGACTCTCATGCTGACACAAAAGTTGGTGGCGCCCACAGCCAATAAGGAGGGAATATGCAAATTGACTGCCCCATCCTCAAAGATGTCAGCACCCACAGCCAATAAGGAGGGAATATGCTAATTGATTGCTCTGACCTCAAAGATGGTGGTGCCCACAGCCACAAGTTGGTGGTTCCCAGTCCCTTCAGCCCCCCAGATGCCCAGGGCTGGCCGAAGGCACAGGCAAGCCTTGGATGGTGGCTGCTCAGCTGTCCAGAGCTGCCCAAGGCTCAGGTAACCAGGGCCGGCTGAGGCTTGCACTGCTGGCAGTGGTAGCAGCAGAGGTGTGATGGGGTGTTGCCTTCCCCTGATTGCCAGATTGCCTCCCACCCTTGAAGGCTCCCAGACTGTGAGAGGGGGAAGGGCTAGCTGAGGGACCCCACTCCAGTGCATGAATTTTCATGCACTGTGCCTCTACTACTAGTAATAAAATTTGTTTCTAAGTCTCATGGATGTCTCTTTGTGAAGAATTACAAAATGATGCTGTGCATTGTTAAGGGATGAAGTGCACCTGATGTCTGCCACTTATTTTGAAATACATAAAAAATCAGATGCTCTAGCCAGTTTGGCTCAGTGGATAGAGCATCGGCCTGCGGACAGAAGGGTCCCGGGTTTGATTCCAGTCAAGGGCACATACCTTGGTGGCAGGCTTCTCCCCGGACAGACCCAGGTCAGGGCTCATGCAGGAGGCAACCAATTGATGTGTTTCTATGACATCTATGTTTCTCTCTGTCTTTTCCTCTCTCTTCCACTCTCCCTAAAAATCAATGGGAAAATATCCTCAGGTGAAGATTAAAAAACAACCCCCAAACAAACAAACAAACAAACCAGATGACTTGATGGATGGAAGAATAGATTTGTGATAAAGCAAGTAGAATAACACTAATTAGAATCTAGGTTGTGTCTTATTGTACAATTCTTTAAACTATTCCGAATATTTCCAAATTGTCATAATAAAATGTTAAGAAAATATGATGCTATTGGCTTCTGTCTCTTAGTGAAGACAGTTGCTTCTTTTGGGAGAGTTCATCAGTTGAGATTTTCAAATGTTGGTAGAGTCAGCACTCAAGACTGGTGGGAGAGTGTAACAGAGCTTGACAAAGGCTTTCCTGACAAAGATCCGGGATTAAGACTTTTGTTGCAGCCCAGCTGGTGTGGCTCAGTGGTTGCACCTCAACCCAGGAACCAAAAGACTGCAGTTCGATTCCCAGTCAGGGAACAGGCCCTGGTTGCAGGCTCACTTCCCAAGATGGGGTGTGCAGGAGGCAGCCAATCCATAATGTTTCTCTCTCATCGATGTTTCTTTCTCTTTCTCTCTAAAAATCAATAAAAACATATTTTAAAAAGACTTTTGTTACAAGGGGTGGAAATCTAACTCAAACTAAGAGAGTTTAAGTGAGAAAGAGAATATAGTTTTAGGAGCTTTGGGGCAGGTCAAGAGGCAGCTATGCTTGATTCAGGCTTTAAATAATATCTTTAGGATTTTGTGTTTCTCAATCTTTTTGCTCTTGTCTCTCTTTGATTTTATTGTTTAACAGACTTTATTCATGTGGGGGTAGAAGAGTTGTTGGAAGTCTGAGGCTTATCTTGTCTGTAGGAGAATATATCAGTCATTCCTTGGTATCCACGAGAAATTGGTTGGAGACGCCCTGCAGTTACTGAAATCTGAGGGGGCTCAAGTCCTTCAGTTGGCCCTCTGTATCCCTGGGTTCCACAACCAATCGCAGTTGGTTGAATCCATGGATACAGAACTTATGGATACGGAGGGACGACAGTACTTTCAAAATATTTCCTTCCCTCCCACGATCCTTCTCTTAGGACAAGTTTACACTTTCCTTTCCCCCACTGGTTTGCTTGGTCATGTAAGTTGCTTTGGCCATGACTCCTGTTGTATGACAGGTGTCACCATTCCAAGATTTGCTCCCTCCTTCAGGGACAGGGATCCAGGGGAGACTTACTGTGGCTAGTTTACAGGTGCTTCCCATCCTTCATTGGATTTCCCTCCCTCAACTTTGTGAGTGGTCCTTTCATTAACTTCTCAATTACCCTATTTGTGTGTGACTTACCTTTCCTGCTGGGATCCTGACTGGCACAGCATTCCATTGCATGGATGTACCACATTTTATTAGTCAATCATCTAATGATGAACATTTGGGTTATTTCTGATCTTTCACTATTAAACAAAGCTGCAACAAAAAGTTTGCACATAGGTCAGTTTGCACACGGTTGAGTACATGTGCAGGCTAAATTATTAGCTGTGAAATTGCTGAGTCAAATGATACATTCCCTTATCCTCTTGGCTGATATTGTCAAACCACACTCAGAGGTTGTACCAATTCATAGTCCCCCAGCAGTGGATGAGAGTGAGGATTTTTTTTCATTGATTTTAAAGAGGGAGAGACAAACTTTGATGTGAGAGAGAAACATTGATGTGAGAGAGAAACATTGATTGGTTGCCTCCTGCATGCTGGGGATCGAGCCAGAAACCTGGGTATGTGCCCTGACTGGAAATTGAACTGGTGACCTTTTGGTGCATGGGAACGATGCTCAACCAACTGAACACACCAGCCAAAGTAGAGCATTTTTTATTTTAAAGACATTTTTATTTTAAGACATTTTAAAATTCTATGTATAATGACTAGTATTTCAAGTCTTTGGTATGAGGACTGTGGTTCCAAAGTTTTGTGTATCGTTATGCCATTCATGGAAGATTGTCAAAGGTCTTCAGCCTCCTCCCTAAAGATTGTGCACGTGTATGGTTACAGTCTGAATGGGCACTTGATATTAATGTGTTTGTTATGAAACAAGGCATGTGGTTTTGGGTTTTGGGGTTTCCTGATACCCTCCCACTCCTACCCTTGGCCTGTGGGAAGCAACCAGAACTGGAATCCAAGTCGTCAACACAAATCTGATAAATGTTTGAAACTCGATAACTGTGGTGTCTTATGAAACACCCAGGGCTCTGGCAGTTTAATTACTTCACCCTTGACATTTTTGTGTGTGTGCCTATTGTAGACTAGGCAGGAAAAAGTCCAATAGATCTGTTCCAAGTCTGGGCACCGCTGATTTTTAGTTGTGTAATTTGTGACTCTGGGACTGAATGTCCTCTCCTGTAAGATGAGAATAATAATAGTAATCTAGTCATACACCACTTAATGATGGGGACACGTTCTGAGAAATATATCATTAGACAATCTTGTTGTGCAAATATCATAGAGGGCACTTGCACAAACCTAGATGGTCTAGCCCAGTGATTTTTAACTGGTATGCTACAAGAATTTTTAAAACATGCAGTACCTGATGTAGCTGGCCAACTGGAATAAAGTTAACTAGAAGAGGACATTCTGCCAAGAAAAGGCGGGGGCCTGCAAGCAGGCCACGTTAGAACAACGTCTTGCAAGCAAGACTTATTGTTCAGAGGCAGAACTTTGCTTGAGGTGATAAATAGTCCATGAGGGCATGGAAAGTTCAAGGGAGGGTACACTGCTGCAGGTGGAAAGGGTCTTTGTATAACATAGGAAATTAATAGTGTAATGTATAACTTAGCTCTGATGATCTCATAAGCATGCCTGTTAATCAGAGTCACTTGCTGTACTCCATTGTTATTTGCTGTACTCCCCAAATAAAAGCCATGAGAGCTTTGGGGGCGTTGCTACTTGCCTGAGCGAGCGGTAGCCCTCTGCTTCTCTAAACTCAATCCTGCACGCCGAGATCACCTCAGCGTCACTGTTCACAAACAGAACATCAACAAATGGCGCCTTGAACAGGGACCCGAAGGTGAATAATCAGGATCATGCAGGATGGAAAGGGATTTGCCAGCGCAGAGTACGCGGAACTTTCGGCAATAGAAGACAGAGTCATGGGGAATAACCCGTCATTACAGAGTCAATACATTGCTGTTTTGTGATCATTATTACAGAGCTCAGGGGTAAAAGTGAAGGATGAGGCTTTTAAAAAATTGTTTAAGGCAGTCCAGCAGCACTGTTATTGGTTTCACCCAGAAGGCAAACAGCAGTTAAATCTTAAGTTGTGGAAACAAGTTGGAAAGTCATTAAGGCGGGATCATCAACAGGGAAATGCTATAGAGGCTGATGTATGGGCTATTTTTAATTTAGTAACGTTAGCTTTACAGCCTTTTCAGTCTGATCTGAAGATTATGAAAAAATTCCTTTGAGGTCGCGAAGTGCTGCACCAGGAACTGGGTGTTTAAGTCCTGAGCATCTCCCTCCTGAGAAATTGCTACCCTCTGAGCCACTCCCAGGTGCAGTCACAGAACCGAGGGAGTCAAGAAAGGAACAGAAAACTAGCTGTCAAAATAAATTAGAAGGTTATGAAAGAATAGCCTCGGCCAGCGATTCAGAGCTGGATGTTTCACCTTCCGCTGAGACGGATGGTGATTTTTACACTCTCCTTAAGTTAAGGAAAAGAAAGAGAATAAAAGTCCTCAGGAGCTGGCTGCACCGCTGCCGAAAAGTGAAAGTAAAATAGCACTAGCCGTTAATCCAGCGTTAGCGGCTGAGCCTCCACCCCACTCCTGAGGACACAAAGAGCTGCTAATGCTCAGTACCCTCATGGGTACAACATGTAGAGTTAAGAGTAATAAAACCATTAAAAGAATCAGTTGCTAATTATGGGGCTAATGCCCCATATACAGTAGGAATAATACAAGCTTTTTATACAGATTATAAATTTATACAGGTTATAAATTACTTAATTTATATATATTCTTAGTTATATTATATTATATATAATATAATTATATATTATTAACTATTATATATTAATTAATATATAATTAATTTATACAGATTATAAATTAATTCCATATCATTGGAATGCTATAGCTAAGGCAGTATTAGCCCCACGGCAATATCTGCAATTTAAATCCTGGTGGTGGGAAGAAGCCAGGAGAGTGGCGATGATTAACGCCCAACAAAATCCACCTGGATGTAATTTTGACCACTTAACAGGAACTGGGACTCAAATTAGCATCACGCAACAGGTGCTGTTAGAGGATACTGTTATTGCACAAATTAGAGCTTGTTGTTTAAAGGCTTGGTCAAAAATGGAGGAGGCCGGCACCCCGGCCCAATAATTTTCTAAAGTTATACAAATAATACTAATACAATAATAATAATTATAATAATAATAATCTTATTAAAATCTTATATAAATAATTAATAATAATGCTAATTTTCTTGCTGATGCATTAAAAACTGCAATTCCCATCCTGTTAAATGCAATGGATGTGGGAAAGTAGGACATATGAAAAAGGATTGTCTGAAGGCAAGGGTCTCACAAGGGAAAGCTAAACATGCTCCCGGAGTTATTGATGCAGATTATGAAGGAGAAATATTAGTGATGGTGTCTGCTTCTAGTATTATAAATATAAAGGCTGGAGAAAAAATGGCACAGTTATTATTACTTCCCTATAAACAAATAGGGCATGCAGCACCAGTTAAGCGAACTGGGGGAAAAAAGGTTTTTTGGCATACAGTCTTAGGAGACCAAAGACCTCAACTTACAGTAATGTTCCCGGAGGGAATAAAAATTACCGGCCTGGTGGATTCTGGGGCTGATGTAACTATAGTTTCTACTTTGCACTGGCCTCAATCTTGGCCGGTACACAAGGTGAATGCAACCTTTACAGGTTTAGGGACCCTCACTGAAATTTTACAAAGCTCGAATGAGATATCCATTGGCAATCATCAGATGATTGGCAGAGAGCCTTTAGTGATTTTATGGGAAAAATTCATAATATTTATCCTAAAGACAAAAGAATTCAGTTTTTGAAAAGGACTCAATGGATTTTGCCAAAAATAATTTCTCCCACCCCCCTATCTGGAGCAGAAACTTATTTTACTGATGCAAACAAACAAGGAATGGCTGGATACAGTAATTTTAAAGAAAATAAAGTAGTACAATCTCCTTACCAATCAGCACAAAAGGCAGAATTGTTTGCAGTTGTCATGTTACTACAAGATAAAGACTCTATCTCTCTTAACATTATCACTGACTCAATATACGGAGTTCACTGTACAACACATTGAAACGGCTACTACCTTTATCTGCTGGGAATGCTAACCTTGATCAATTGGTTGGTACAGTAACCTCCGCTCAAAGAGAGCATAATATGTATCATCCCAATGCTAGGGCATTGAAAGAAAAGCATCATATCACTTGGAGACAGGCTAAAAATATTTTGAAAACATGCCCTTACTGTCAGCCATTCCACACTGCTCGCTTACCCATGGGAGTTAATCCCCGAGAAGAAACTATTAACGCCCTCTGGCAAATGGATGTCACTCAGGTGCCAGAATTTGGCAAGCTTAAATTTGTTCACCATTATATTGATACTTATTCTCATTTCTTGTGGGCACTGGCAATGTCCTCTGAGAAAGCCGATGCTATTATAACACATTTATTAGAAGCCTTTGCTGTAATGGGCAAACCCCGAGCCATTAAAACTGACAATGGCTCAGCATATTTATCAGGTAAGTGTAAACATTTTTTCCAACATTTTGATATTAAACATATTACAGGAATTCCTGGAAACAGTACAGGTCAAGCAATTATTGATCAGCAGAACCGCACCCTTAAGGAAATGCTGCAAAAACTAAAAGGGGGAGAGGCGCTGGTATCAGGCCAGACTCCCCGACGAATATTATTAAGAGCTCTATTTACTTTAAATTTTTTAAATTTGAATACAGATGCAGTGTCAGCTGCTGAGATACATTGGGGACATAACAGGGAGGTCCCGGTAGAACAACCTGTCATGTGCCAAGATGTCACTACTAATCAGTGGTACCCGGCTACCGTTTTAAGGTGGGGTCGAGGTTATGCTTATGTTTCCACAGGAACCAAGAAGTTCTGGGTTCCTGATAAAAGAATCAAGCTAAGGCATGGAAAGAGAGAGGAAGCATGACGAGGCGGGACTGGAAGACCGGTTTGCGCAGCTAACCATCCAGGAAGGACAAACAATTCGCGTGCCATTGCCTCGCACCCGAAAGGGGTATCTTGGACAGATGTGACTGTACCTATATATACTAATGACTCTAATTGGATGCCTGGACTTTTTGAAGATCGTGGGCCTTTGAAACCAGATGAAGAAGGAACAAGAATGAACAACTATTCGACAGGAGTTGCCAGAATGCCTGTGTGTCTGGGACTGGGTGATCACTGTCTGCAATTGGGTTATCAAGCCTGGTTGAGTGTGGCTAAAAACGCCACTAATCCTTGAAAGGACCAGTCCAATGGAATCAAACTACGGGGGAAATATCTTGTTTTAATTGTACCTTGTTAACTTGTGTAAAAAACTCTGTACCTTTTAATCACAGTAGAGAGAGCTTGTATCTATTGCGAGCCAGAACAGGAGTATGGTTACCTGTACAGATGGATCGACGATGGCAGGAAAGTTCTCTAGCTGGAGCTCTCCAAGACATTGCGAAAGGAATATTGAAGAGGTCAAAAAGGTTTATTGGCATGCTAATCACTGTAATTCTTGGATTAATGCAATAACAGCAACTGCTGCAGCAGCTGGGGTAGCATGACAGCGGTCAGACCAAACTGCTACTTTTGTTCAGGACTGGCATAAAGATTCAGTACAGTTATGGAATTCTCAATGGCATATTGATAGTGAAATCAATGAACAATTAGCCGATTTTGAACAACCAGTAGTTTTATTAGGGGACCAAATTGTTAGCCTGCAAAGGCGATTACAGTTAAAGTGTGATTGGAACCATACCGGCTTGTGTGTCACCCCTGTACCTTATAATGAAACAGCAGTGCTATCTTCTCTGTCATGAACCTGAAGCAAAACTAAAAGGGGGAATTGTAGCTGGTCAAGTGGAATAAAGTTAATTAGAAGAGGACATTCTGCCAAGAAAAGGTGGGGGCCTGCAAGCAGGCCACGTTAGAACAAAGTCTTGCAAGCAAGACTTATTGTTCAGAGGCAGAACTTTCCTTGAGGTGATAAATAGTCCATGAGGGCATGGAAAGTTCAAGGGAGGGTACACTGCTGCAGGTGGAAAGGGTCTTTGTATAACATAGGAAATTAATAGTGTAATGTATAACTTAGCTCTGATGATCTCATAAGCATGCCTGTTAATCAGAGTCACTTGCTGTACTCCATTGTTATTTGCTGTGCTCCCCAAATAAAAGCCATGAGAGCTTTGGGGGCTTTGCTACTTGCCTGAGCGAGCGGTAGCCCTCTGCTTCTCTAAACTCAATCCTGCACGCCGAGATCACCTCAGCGTCACTGTTCACAAACAGAACATCAACACCTGACTATTTAGTTAGGGGTACGGACCTCTTTTCCCTTATATTGTCGAATAAATTACAACAACCAACATAGCAGTAGCTATCCAGTGTGAATAAATCAAAATTATATCTATTTTTTGCCAGATTAGCAACGAATATAACATGTTTTTTGGTGTGCCAGAGAATTTTAGTGATGAGTTTATGTGTGCCATGAAATAAAAAAGGTTGAATATTTCTGGTCTAGCCTACTACACAGCTAGGCTCTATGGTACAGCCTACTGTTCCTAGGCTACAACCATGCACCGCATGTTACTGTACAAAACAACACAAAATTAAATCAAGCACGAAGGAAATTGATGTGATCAAGAGATGCAGTAAACACCAGATGTATGAGGCTTCTGCCAGCATAACACGACATATTATGCAACATAAAAAATGTGAAACATCTTGTAGTCCCACTTGTTTATTTTATATTTAGTTTCCATTGCCCTAGGAGCTGTATCGGTGAAGATATTGCTTCAGCATATGTCTGAGATTTTTCTGCCTGTGGATTCCTCTAAGATTTTTATGGTTTCCCATCTTTTTTTTAAAATATATTTTATTGATTTTTTACAGAGAGGAAGGGAGAGAGAGAGTTAGAAACATCGATGAGAGAGAAACATCGATCAGCTGCCTCCTGCACATCTCCTACTGGGGATGTGCCCGCAACCCAGGCACATGCCCTTGACCGGAATCGAACCTGGGACCTTTTAGTCCGCAGGCTGACGCTCTATCCACTGAGCCAAACCGGTTCCGGCTATGGTTTCCCATCTTATGTTTAAGTCCTTTATCCAATTTGAGTTTATTTTTGTGTATGGTGTAAGTTAGTGGTCTAGTTTCATTTTTTTTGCATGTATCTGTCCAATTTTCCCAGCACCATTTATTGAAGAGACAGTCTTGATTCCATTGTATGCTCTTGCCTCCTTTGTCAAATATTAATTGAGCATAATGGCTTGGGTTGATTTCTGTGTTCTGTGTTCTGTTCCATTGGTCTATATGTCTGTTCTCATGCTAGTACCAGCAGTTTTGAGAACAGTGGCTTTGTAATATAGCTTGATATCTGCTATTGTGATTCCTACTACTTTTTTCTTCTTTCTCAGAAATATATCCCAAGAAACTAGAAACACCAATAAGAAAGAATATATGTACCCCTATGTTCATAGAAGCACAATTTACAATAGCTAAGATTTAGAAACAGCCTAAGTGCCCATCAGCAGATGAGTGGATTAAAAAACTGTGGTATTCCCTGACCGGTTTGGCTCAGTGGATAGAGCATTGGCCTGGGGACTGAAGGGTCCTGGGTTCGATTCCAGTCAAGGGCATGTACCTCGGTTGCAGGCACATCCCCAGTATGGGGTGTGCAGGAGGCAGCTGATTGATGTTTCTCTCTCATCGATGTTTCTAACTATCACTCTCCCTTCCTCTCTGTAAAAAATCAATAAAATATATTTTTAAAAAAACCTGTGGTACATCTACACAATGGAATACTATGCTGCTATAAAAAGGAAGGAACTCCTACCATTTGCAACAGCATGGATGGACCTGGAGAGCATTATGCTAAGCGAAATAAATCAGTTAGAGAAAGATAAATAAATATCACATGATCTCACTCATTTGTGGAATATAATGAGCAACATAAACTGATGAACAATAACAGATCCAGAGTCAGAGAATTATTGATCAGACTGTCAAACCACAGAGGGAATACAGGGGAGGGGGAAGAGGAGGGGAAGAGATCAACCAAAGGATTTGTATGCATGCATATGAGCCTAACCAATGGACAAATGGGGGTGAGGGCACGAGTGGGGGTGGGATGGGAAGGCAATGGGAGGATAAGAACACATATGTAATACCTTAATCAATAAAGAAAAAAATGTGAAACAACATATCTCCATTTGGCCTGTGCAGAAGAGCATAGTTCTTGGAAATATAACTGGGTTATTATAAACTTAATAAGGCAGTGACTTCAATTCTACATATGCTTCAGATGTGGTATTTTAGTAAAGCAAATCAACACAGCTTCTGAAAACTTGGATGAAAGTACTGAAGACTTGGCAAATATTTTTTTTCACCACACCAATTTTCAGAGCTATGCCAACTTTTAAACTTTTATATAATATGGTCCACAGAGATCTTGATCATCTTGACTTTTTATAAAACATTACATTGGTCTTCTATACTTATGTTGACTGCACCTGATAGGAGGGAAGCAGTAAGTTTTCTAAGTGTATTGTTAAAATGCATGTAGCCAGTGGACACTACAAAGGTAGACACTAAATGCTCACTGAAGTTTCTGGGTCCAATGGTTGAGAGTACATTGAGATATTGCTCTAAGATGAAAGAGAGGTTGCTGCACAATGGACCACCAAAATGAAGAAAGAAGCATGTTTCATGGTTTTCCTTTGGATTTTGTAGGTGACATATACCACGTGAGTATACTACTCTAGCCCATTTACTGAGTAAGCTGGAATGCTATCATTCTGAGTAGTTACTAGATCAAGAGAAAGCTCTATGTCCAGGCTGTAGTGCGACCTGCTCTCCCATTTGGGCCACAGCAGATCCAATGATAGACAGAGGAATGCTATATGGAACCCCTGATAGGATATGTAAGACCTAGACCTCTAGGGCTTTGAAGCAAAGCCCACCCTTGTCTAATTAATTATTCCCTGGAGAAACAGTAGGAGTTTGCTGCTGTCCCCTAGTAGAGACCATGTAATCTATGCTGTCTATCATGAACTGAGTACCACCTTTTGTAGCAAGCCATGAAGCTGGATGTCTGCAGTGGAAATGGCATATGGATGTATGAACAAGTTAGTTGTTTGAGCAGTTGGCTCAGATTTGGTTACCACCAATTCCTCATGCATCATCCCCTCCATCTATGACTTTGGATTTATGGAGGCATTTCTTGTGATTAGTTGATCAAAGAGGAAGAACTTTGGGCCTGGTTAACTTGTTTCTAAATGATATGCTGGTACCAACTGGAAATGAACTGTGGAAGCATTATAAATTAAGTTAGGAGAGTTAAGAAATGAGAAATTTGAGCCCTGGCCAGTGTCACTCAGTGGTTAGAGTGTCAGCCAATGCACCAAAGAGTTAAGGGTTTTATTTAGGTCAAGGGCACATAAGTGTGTTTTGGGTTTGCTCCCCACTCTGGTTGGGGCACATGTGGGAGGCAACTAATTGATATGTCTCTCACATTGATGTTTTTCTTTCTTTCCCCATCCCTCCCTTCTCCTTCCCTTACACTCTGAAAAATCAATGAAAAAATATCCTGGGGTGAGGATTAACAAATAAAAAAAAAAAAAGAAGTAAGAAATTTGAGCAGTACATTTGATTGTCTACGTTGACTGACCAGAAGTATGTATCCACCCTAACTCATGGGAAGATGTGAATCAGTTGGCCAAATTCTCAGGGACTTTGAAATATAAGGATTATAAGATTGGTGAAAAGAAGATGGCGGAAGAGGTATTGGGATAGACCCCTCAGATGCCTACAGATACAAAGATTATTTTTCTGATGAGAATACTAATAGAGCACAATCAATGCAGAGTTAGTGATCAGATGCACAGGTGATCCATACAGTGGATTTCACCCAGCTTCTGCCCCCAGCCACCTAAATGCTTCTTCAATAGACCCATATACAAAATAGTGTTAGGAGTAAGGTTTTGCATGAACTGAATAACATAGATTTAACCTCAGTTAGGCTAACCCCACTACTTACAATGCTGAAAGCTTAACTTGCCATCAGCAAAGACCAATGATGAACCTCTAATAAAGTATCATTCTTCAGGGGGCACCAGCCAGTAAATAGTGGAAGATTGATTAAAACCTTGAACCCTTTTAATGATGGAGAGGGTAGCTATTTTTCCTTACTAAAAAGATAAATATTAGACATTATGGATTTATCTTCCTTGCCCATAACACATTTGCCAGCATTGACATTCATTGAACTCCACTGCCTTAAAGAAGGCATTATTGACAATTATACTATACTTAAAATACTGCTTTAAATCAAGGAACTCATTTTACATCAGAGAGAGTGTGTCAATGTGCTCTTGCCCTTGGAATTCACTTGTTTTATAACATATGTCATAATGCAGAAGGAGTTAGTCTGAAGGAATGGTAAAATTACCTTATGAAACGTTAAAGACTTAGTTACTATGTTGGTTTGAAGACCACATCCTAAAAAATCCTATTCTATCTTACAGTGTGTAGTAGATTCTTGGAACAGGTGACTGATGGATAGTACTATTTTTCCTATAGGATTCAAGAATCAGTGGTGGAATTGAGCATAGCACCTTTAATTAATAACTCACTTGCAAATTTGTGTTTTCCATCCTGCAACTTTAAGCGCTGCAGTTTTGAAGGTCTTACTTCCCAAAGGAGGAGAGCTTTCAACAGGGCTCACTGTGTTGATTCAATAGAAAGATTTACCTTCAGATTGCACCTTGACATTTTGCACTTCTCATCCTACTGTACCAATGATCAAAGAAACACTATTGGGCATGGTGATACTGATTGGGAAGGTGAAATTGGATTGTTGGTAAATAGTGGGATATAAAGTAATATATCTGGCACTTAGGTTGGTCACTGGGTATCTCTTGGAACTTTCATGTTCAATAGAAAACAGTGGAAATTTGCAAGTACAAATAAAACGTAACTATTGAAGATTTAGGCAACTCAGATATAACGTTTTTGGTCACACCACTTGTAAATAATACCAACCAATTAAGGTTTTGGTTGAGGGAAAAAGAATCACACAATTGGTAGTGATAGAAGGAAACTTAAGTATCAGGGGCTGGGAGAATGAGGTGGAGCAGTTTTCCAATTGGTCAGGATGAGGATAATGTGCCAACGCACCATTGTTTCCGTGTTTAGGGAAAAGGTTGGATTTTACCAAACTTGGGTGGGAGGTTTCTGAGATGGCAGGAATGCTATGTTGGGGAGACTGAGCAGGGTAGCAAAATATACCATGGTGGGCCAGGCAAACTGATGACCCTTGGAGCCCTTGATTCCTCCGGTCAATTCCTCCCAGTAAATTCTTTGAGGACAGGTTCCTTTATAAATTATCTCTGGTCTCAGATGGAACCCAGCCTATTGATACAATTGAGGACGATGATTAAGATTCTTGGTTTTGCACCCAGACTGCTTGGGTTCAAATATGCCACTCACCATTTACTTGTTCTGTGAGTTTGAGCAAATCATTTCCTTTTGGAGCCTTAGTTTTTCTCTCTGTAAAATGAACATAAGCAACTGGTGGTGTGCTGGAGTTGGCTGGACCTGACTCACGAGAGCCACTGCACACCGCAACTCCACTGTTTAGTGACTTCGTGTTGACAGCTTGAAATGGTGGGAGTATTTACACAATTGAAATAGGTAAATGCTGAAAACCTGGGCATCCCCCTCCCCACCAAAAGCCAGCTTGTAGACACTTCCTGGCACATCACCGATACTGACCATTCCTCTCATGTTTGTTGTGAAGACACAGTGACATCACGCAAGAGAAATGGTTATCATACCTGCTGACATGCTCAGTTAATGTTAACCCTTATCATTATTATTATATGTGTAAGACAAAATAGTCATCCAAGGATTATTGCATATTATTATTTTTCAGAGTAAAAAACTTATCAGATAAAATTAATCTGATATCAAAACCAGACAAAGACAATATGAAAAACTCTAGACTAATATATCTCATGCATATTGACACAAAAACCTCTTACACATTTCGTACTGCTCACGAGCTTTCTCGTGTTCCACGCGCCATCTGTTAAGGACCTTAGATGTCAACACACTGTCTTGTCCACATAGAATGAAGTGATCTCATTGGTGGAAACTGTGCAGGTCAAGCTACGAAAAACTATATAATTGCACGAACCCATAAAGCATTGCAGTTACATTGTATTTTGGTCATTCGAATAGTCTTCGTCTTCAAGTTCCTGGCGCTTTTAGAAAATGTTTTACGCAGTACCATACGTTAAAAAAGTACTAGGAACTTTAATTGTTTAATTGTTTTTGTAAATAAAAATGTTATAATTACTGAAAAACAGCACCTAAAGTGCGTTTAAATAACGTGCAGTTTGCCCAAAAACGTGCGGTCCCTGGCATATGTCTTAGAGATTTCTATGCGGTACGAAATGTGTTAACAAAATATAAACAAATTAAATCCAGCAATATGTAAAAAGAATGTCAAAATCAACACCCCTACCCCCAGGAATACAGATTTACTTTACAAAAAAGTCAATGTAATAAGCTCATTATTTTAACATAATAAAAGATGGAGAGTCTGTAATAAGATCTCTCTCACACTCTCTTTCTCTTTCCTCATCCACTCCATCTTTTGATGATATTCCCTCCCTCTCTTTCACTTTCTCTTATTCTGTCTCTCTTTCTGACCTATCCCTCTGTTTCCATCTTTCCATATGTCTACATCCTCTCTGTTTTCCCCATCTGACCATGGTTGGTGCCTCTAAGTTGTTCAGTAGGTGCCTCAAGGTTTTTGTGCATGGAACAGGGCAGGGCTAGGGAAGAGGGTCCCAGATCTAACCATCCCTATGGTTCATTGTCTGAACAAGAGGGAATTCCCCATGATTCCAAAATGACTGAGGTGATAGACATATGATCAAGAGACTCAGCGGGACAACTCTCATTTAGGTTGTCTCTTTCTTCCTCATGGGCCCTGGGATTCTGTGCAGCAGACACCATGAGTGAGAGAGTTGTTGAACCTTAGAATAGTAGACTCATTATCAGTATTTCTTTGGGTAAGACAGAATCATGGAAACTTTTATCCTTATATCTAATAAGTTTTAGAATGATGAAACTTTAGAATCACAGAGTCCTCAATCCAGTAGAATGTAATCTTCATGAGGGCAGGGCTTTTGGTCTATATTTTGGTCTATGAATTTTCACACAAAGAATTGGTTGTAGAGAAGAGCTCAGATTCAAGTTTCCAAAATATACTCATTGCATCTCCCCTTCATCCTCCCTCTATCTGAGATCAGAATTACCGCCCTGAGTCCCTCACTTACTCTCCTCATACTATCCTACCTGTCAGCTTGGAGAAATTTGAGCAGAGCAGGTGCCCATATTCTCTTCCCTCATCCTTGGCTCCCCCTCATCTCCATCAATGACATAAACAGATTATCCAAATGTACACCCAGGATATTATTTTTTTAAAATATATTTTATTGATTTTTTTACAGAGAGGAAGGGAGAGAGATAGAGAGTTAGAAACATCGATGAGAGAGAAACATCGATCAGCTGCCTCCTGCACATCTCCTACTGGGGATATGCCCGCAACCCAGGTACATGCCCTTGACCGGAATCGAACCTGGGACCTTTCAGTCCGCAGGCCGACGCTCTATCCACTGAGCCAAACCGGTTTTGGCCAGGATATTATTATAATGTGTGTGAATCCACAAAGCCACCATATAACCAAGTAAAAATTCATTCTTCCTTCCACATCATTCGCCAACTCACCTTCTCCTCTGCATCCTCATGCCTCATCTCCTCTCTTACCTGGATGCCTGTAGGAGCTACTTCCTCATCACTCAGCTTATAGTCTCATCTTCTCAAAAAATCTGATAAATCTTTCTGAGCACAAATCTGACTACATTTTTTCTCTTCTCAAAACCTTTCTGTGTTGCCCGGCTGGTGTGGCTCAGTGGTTGCGCATTGACCTATGAACCAGGAGGTCATGGTTTGATTACCAGTTGGGGCACATGCCCGGGTTGCTGGCTCGATCCTCAGTGTGGGGCGTGCAGCAGGCAGCCAATCAATGATTCTCATCATTGATGTTTCTATCTCTCTCTCCTTCCTTCCTCTTTGAAATCCATAAAAATATATTAAAAACAAGGAGATCCAAGATGGCAGCTGACAGGATGGCAGTGAGGAAGAGAGTGTGAGTGACTGAGGGAGCGAAAGGGGAGTGTGTGGACATGTGGGGTTTGTGTATATGTGTGATTGAGGGACAGTTATATTCTGCAGGACTGTTGGGGGCTAGTGGACCAGGCTCCCCTATCCGGGCAGCCTTTACTAAATCACTGAAATCTCTCCCGGGGCAGCTGCCTCTGCTGCAGAGACTGTGCCATCTTGAAGGGGAGAGTGGCTGTGACTGGGAGCCCAGCCTCAACTCCACCCGGGAAGACATCAGACGCCACTTGGGACCCTACAGCTACACCGGCCAGGGACCAGCTGCCTCAGCTGTGAACCCACAAACACTGAGACTCCAGCCTCCCCAGACCTGGGCTCCTAAAAATTTTGTCCAGGGGTAGACAAAATGGCAGCAGAATAGGTGGACAGATCCTGCACCTTCTCATGGAGCAGATAGAAGAAACAGCTGAATCGAATGACATCCACCCGGAATTGGCAAATTAAACTCAGCTGGTGAGACAATCCATGGACAGAAAGCTCAGAGGTTGCCTGGAGAGCAGTGGGATCAGGGATCTGTGCTGGAGGGAGAGATGTGCACAGCTGGGACTAGAGTGTCAGAGGGAGACTGCACTGCACCAAGTCTGCGTCCCTTGGGGACACGTGTAGTGCTTCACAGTGGAAGGGGGTCCACAGGGCTGCTGGCAGTGGGGGATTCTAGATCTAAGCCCACAGCCATGGGAGGCTGTGCCCAGAAAGGCAGCCTGAAGTTCTGCACTGGCCGCGCAGTGCCGGGGGTAGAGAGAGAGACGCGCAGCGGCTTGGTTGCTCTGTCTTTATATTTTCCTTGCTTCTACTTGCTAAACCCAGTGCATAGGATCTTTCAATTACAAACACTCACCAAGACTGTGGTGCAGGGGAAGGTGGTTTTGTGGGAGCTGGGGAACAAAATAGGGAGAGGCAACCAGGAAGCCAGCTCTGGGACAACTGGTCTCTCCAACCCTGAACAGGCATTTTTTCTCCTGAAGACCAGGCCCCTCCTAGCAGCACAGCTGCACCCACCCTTGAGCTCAATGGGGAAACAAAGATTCTGAATGCCCCCAGGGAGCCCTTGGGGACTGGGTTGAGGGGCCATTTGGTCCTGGAAACTAATACAGAAGCACCCCCATCTAGAGGCCATGTAAGAAATAGATGCTTGTGTAAATATGACTGCAAGCAAGGCAAAAAACAAAAAAACAAAAAACAAAGTGGGAAGATTAATCCTGCCTGCTTGAAACCAAGGCTGTGGTATCTGACACAGAGGAGCAGTGGATCGCTGGGAACTTCAACACGGTGCTCACTACCTAAGAGGAAACAGACATGGCAGACAGAACAGTAGAGAGGGGTCTTAAACCTGCCCTCATGGAACATTAAAACTCAGCTGAAGTGAACAAACTTCACTATTTCACTTTTTATTTTTTATCTTTTACTTAAGAAACTAAGTTTTTTCTCTTTCATTTTATTATTATTTATTATTATTTTTTAAACCCTTTTTGGATTAGTGTTCTACATTCTTTTTATTTTTTTAATCATTGTTTTATCCTATCTCATTTTTTCTTGTATGCCAACCCTTTCTTCCTCACTTCTCCCTTTTCCATCCTGTTTCTCTTTTCCTGTTCCTGCATTAGTTATCCTCCCTTTTTTCTTTTTACTCATTGTTAAAAATTGATCTTCTTTATCTGCTTTATTAACACATTACTATTGTAGTAGTCGCTGTTGGCTTACTCATATATCTAATTTCCTCTCCCCTGCTCCAAGTCCATGCACCCTTCTCTTTTCTCTTTCTTTGCTAGCCAATTTTTTTCTTGTTGTTGTTGTTTGTTTGTTAGTTTTTTTGATTTTATTTTATGCTTTTGTTTTTCCTCTCCTCGCTTGCTCTCTTCTACTAATAGCTTAATTAGTTTCACTCACCAAACTCAGGCCTATCTGCTCTCTATTCTCCTTTTAAAAAAATAGATGAATATCTAGATAGATAGATTAAAGAAATGGAAATTTTTTTAAATTTATATATAATATATATTAATATATATTAAATTATTATTTTTAATTATTTTATTTTATTTATTTAATTTTATTGGGTATTTTATTTTTTAATTTTCTTCTTATACACTCATTCTCTTTCTACCTCCTCTATACTGAATCATGTTCATTCTCCCATTCATTCAATACCTTACCTTCTGGAAATAAGCTCTGCCTCTTCAGATTCAGCTCCCCCCGCCCCCTTTTTTTTCTGGGTGTTTGTTTTTTGTATTTTTTGGTTTAGCTGTTGGTTTTGTGAAATTTTCTCCCTATATACCTATATTTTTCCCCCTTCTTTTTTCTTCTTTTTCTTTCCTCTCTTACCTTTTTCCCTTTTCTTTTTTATTTACTTATTTACTTATTTTTTATTATTGTTGTTAACATTATTTTTTAATTAAATCTTTATTGTTCAGATTATTACATTAGTTACTCTTTTTTCCCACTATAACTCCCCTCCACCCAGTTCCCACCCCACCCTCTGCCCTCACTCCCCACCCACTGTCCTCATCCATATGTGCACGATTATTGTCCAATCTCTTCCCTCACTCCCACACCCCTTTCCCCCCCCACAAGAATAGTCAGTCCATTCCCTTTCTATGTCCCTGATTCTATTACAATCACCAGTTCATACTGTTCATCAGATTATTTATTCACTTGATTTTTAGATTCACTTGTTGATAGATGTGTATTTGTTGTTCATAATTTGTATCTTTACCTTTTTCTTCTTCTTCCTCTTCTTAAAGGATACCTTTCAGCATTTCATATAATACTGGTTTGGTGGTGATGAACTCCTTTAGCTTTTTCTTATCTGTGAAGCTCTTTATCTGGCCTTCACTTCTGAATGATAGCTTTGCTGGATAAAGTAGTCTTGGTTGTAGGTTCTTGGTATTCATCACTTTGAATATTTCTTGCCACTCCCTTCTGGCCTGCAAAGTTTCTGTTGAGAAATCAGCTGACAGTCGTATGGGTACTCCCTTGTAGGTAACTGACTGTCTTTCTCTTGCTGCTTTTAAGATTCTCTCTTTGTCTTTTGCTCTTGGCATTTTAATGATGATGTGTCTTGGTGTGGTCTTCTTTGGATTCCTTTTGTTTGGGGTTCTCTGCACTTCCTGGACTTGGAAGTCTATTTCTTTGACCAGGTACGGGAAGTTTTCTGTCATTATTTCTTCAAATAGGTTTTCCATATCTTGCTCTCTCTCATCTTCTGGCATCCCTATAATTTGGATGTTGGTACACTTGAAGTTGTCCCAGAGGCTCCTTACACTGTCTTCATATTTTTGGATTCTTTTTTTCATTTTGCTTTTCCGGTTGGGTGTTTTTTGCTTCTTCGTATTTCAAATCTTTGACTTGATTCTTGCGACCCTCTGGTCTTCTGTTGGGAGTCTGTATAATATTCTTTATTTCAGTCAGTGTATGCTTAATTTCTAGTTGGTCCTTTATCACAACATCGAGGGTCTCATTAGATTTCTTGAGGATCTCACTACATTTATCAGTGGTCTCACCAGTCTTCTTGAAGATCTCACTACATTTATCGTCAGTCTCACCATTCTTTTCGAAGGCCTTATTAAATTTATCGGTAGCTTCTAGACAGTTCTTTAAAGACCTTAAAAGTGTGGTTTTGAACTCTATATCCAACAGTTTGCTTTCCTCCAATTCTGTCGTTTGTGTCCTGTTTCTTTGTCTTGGCATTTTTTATGCTTCGCTGTGTCGATAGAGTGCCTTTCTGTGTTAAATGTCCCAATTACTTGAGGTAGACACTCTTGGTGAACTCCTTTGTGGGCTTTGTGCACAGTCTTGTTGTAATTAAGCCTTGATTGTTGTAGTTATCACTGTGAGGAATTAACCTCCAGGCCAATTGGCTGTGAGAATCAGCTGTGTCTGCAGTGGGAGAACTTCTGTGCTGGAGACACCCCTCTGGGGCTAGACTTGCTTAGATGGGGCTTTGGTGCTCACTGAGTCTGCCCCCTGGGTGTGTCTTTTATGGTTCCACGGAGCTGCAAACTGGATGGTCCCACTCTGACCTCTGGGTTTCCTGGCTCCTGGATCTCTAGGGAGGTGCTAATCTAGCCTTTGCCTGAGGCTATCCAGCAAAAGCCTCCCTGCAGGGCTTGGTCGGGGTGGGTCCCACGGGATCAACAGGGCAGGGTTAGCAATTATGGCTGCTCTCTGTCTTGCCCTCAGAGGCTCTGCTTCTCAGTGTCCCAGTAATCATTGCAAGCCCCAGGGAGAGAAAGCTGCCCTAGGGTTCTGGAGATGCCAGACAGTCCCGCTTCTCCTGTATGAGTCTGTGTCCCTAGAGACTCACCCAGAACTGGAGCTCAGAGCCTGAGACTCCCTCCCAATTGAAAAGGACAACCACGCCCTCAGCCGCCAACCCGCTCCGCATGCACTCCGCACCTTAGTATTTTACTTCAGCACTGCGCCTCCTCTGAGTCTCGGTATGCTATTCTCTTTCCTCCTAGTTGTAGAACTTCCACTCAGCCAGCCTTCCTGTGGTTCTGGATGATGTCTGTTCCATCTTTTAGTTGTATTTTTGAAGTGGTTGTTCGAGGCAGCAAACTCCATTGTTTACCTATGCCGCCATCTTGGTTTCTCTGGAAACTCCCTTTTCTCAATATTATTTTTGTGCTCTTTTCTATCCCCTAATTCTCTTTTCTCTGGTGGTCACCTTTATTGGGGGTTATTGCTGTCTTGAATTCTTGCTTTGTTCCCTCTGCATTGTGTCTTGTTGAGTTGTATTTTGTACCTTTTGGTCAATGTGGTAGAGAGTGAGCCACATAATCAAACACCCTGAGAGGAGCACAATTCGGGGAGACAAAGAAACAGCCCCCACATGAAAAAAAGGAGGAATCACCAGAAAAGAAGTAAATGAAATGGAGGCAAGCAATTTATCAGAGAAAGAATTCAGAGCAATGGTCATAAGGTCACTAAAAAGATGGAAGATAAATTCAACAACATGTGTAAGAATCAAGAGGAAATGAAGAAGAACCAAGAAGAAATGAAGTATGACACAGCTGCAATAAAGAACACAATAGAAAGTAAACAAATGGGACAACATCAATATAAAAGGCTTCTGTACAGTAAAGGAAACCATCAATAAAACAACAGGAAAACCCACTGCATGGTAGAACATATTTGCCAATGTTATATCCTATAAGGGTTTAATGTCCAGCATTTACAGGGAACTCATACAACTTAACAAAAGAAAGATAAACAATCCAATCAAAAAATGAGCAACAGACATAAATAGACACTTTTCGAAAGAGGACATACAGAAGGCCGAAAGACCTATGAAAACATGCTCTAAGTCACTAATTATATGAGAGATGCAAATCAAAATGAAAATGCGGTATCATCTCACACCTGTCAGAATGGCTAGCATCAACAAATCAACAAACAACAAGTGTTGGAGAGGATGTGGAGAAAAAGGAACCCTTTTGCACTGCTGGTGGGAATGCAGACTGGTACAGCCACTGTGGAGAACAGTATGGAGTTTCCTGAAAAAAACTAAAAATGGAACTCCCATTTGACCCAGTAATCCCACTTCTAGGAATATATCCCAAGAAGCTAGAAACACCAATCAGAAAGCATATATGCATCTCTATGTTCATAGCAGCACAATTCACCATAACTAAGATTTGGAAACAGCCTAAGTGCCCATCAGCAGATGAGTGTATTAAAAAACTGTGGTGAAACTAAGATGGCGGCATAGATAAACACCAGGAAATTCCTACTTCCCACAACAATCGATAAATGCATCAAAAACACAAGGTGGACATCATCCAGAACTACAGGAGGGCTGGCTGAGTGTAAATTCTACAACTAGAAGGAAAGAAAAGCACACTGCGAGCGGGAGGAGCTGCGGAGGTGGAGTGCAGAGGTACAGGGACTCGCGCTCGCGGAAAGGGTCTGGCACCTGAGGACGCGGCTGTCTTTTTTAATCCGGAGGGAGACACAAGCTCCCGACGGCTCTGAAATCCGGTTCCGGGAAGTCTCTGGGGACCCAGGACTTATACGGGGAGATACTGGACTGTCTGGCAGTGGGCGAGCTTGAGAGCGGCTTTCCCTCAGAGGTGCTTGCAGCCATTGCCGGGACACTGGGACTCGCGACTCCTTAGGGGGGGGCTGAGGCTCCGCCATAGCTGCTTTCTCCGCCCTTTGATTTCTTGAGACCCCGCCCCACCCAGGCTGCGGCAGAGGCTTTTGCATATGAATGCCCTGGCCATTTGCAACCTGTAATTACCTAACTGCAGCCGGGCCAGATAGACCCAGAGCTTCCAAGAGAAGGCCCAAGGCCCCACAGCGGCTTGCATTGCTACACAGCTGAGCATCATCAGGGCACTTCCAAACTCCAAAAAAAAGGAAGGGGAATCTGCAGTTCTCTTCGTAGTTCCTGCTGTGCAACCTCAGGCAGAGGCTAAATTAGCACCTCCTTAGATCCAAGAGCCACTGTACCCAGTGGTCAGAGGGGAACCATCCAGATCACAACTCCTCAGATCCATAAGGGACACACTCAGGGTGCAGTCTCAGTGAGCACCAAAGCCCCACTGAAGCAAGTCTTGCCCCAGAAGGGTGTCTCCGGCACAGAAGTTCTCCCACTGCAGACACAGCTGATTCTCACTGCCAATTGCCCTGGAGGCAATTCCTCCCAGTGATCCTACAACAACCAAGGCATAGCTACAACAAGACTGTGCACAAAGCCCACGAGGGGGTGCACCAAGAGTGTCCACCTCAGGTAACTGGGGAGGCTGAGCCACTGGGCCCTACAGGATACCTAGCACACAAAGCCACTCTATCAACACAGAGAAGCAGCCAAAATGCGGAGACAAAGAAACAGGTCACAAATGGCAGAAATGGAGGAAAGAAAACGACTGGATATAGAGTTCAAGGCCACGTTTATAAGGTTTTTCAAGAATTTTATGGAAACCGCCGATAAATTTAATGAGTCCCTCAATAAGTATAGTGAGACCATGGAGGACATGAAAAAGGACCAACTAGAAATTAAGCATACACTGACTGAAATAAAGAATAATCTACGGAGATCCAACAGCAGACAAGAGGATCCCAAAAATCAAGTCAAAGATTTGAAATACAAAGAAACAAAAAATACCCAACTGAAAAAGAAAAAAGAAAAGAGATTCCAAAAATATGAAGATAGTGTAAGGAGCCTCTGGGACAACTTCAAGCGTACCAACATCAGAATTATAGGGGTACCAGAAGAAGAGAGAGGGCAAGATATTGAAAACCTATTTGAAGAATTAATGACAGAAAACTTCCCCCACCTGGTGACAGAAATAGACTTACAAGTCCAGGAAGCGCAGAGAACCCCAAACAAAAGGAATCCAAAGAGGACCACACCAAGACACATCATAATTAAAATGCCAAGAGCAAAAGACAAAGAGAGAATCTTAAAAGCAGCAAGAGAAAGACAGTCAGTTACCTACAAGGGAGTACCCATACGACTGCAGCTGATTTCTCAACAGAAACCATGCAGGCCAGAAGGGAGTGGCAAGAAATATTCAAAGTGATGAATAGCATGAACCTGCAACCAAGATTACTTTATCCAGCAAAGCTATCATTCAGAATAGAAGGTCAGAGAAAGAGCTTCACGGATAAGAAAAAGCTAAAGGAGTTCATCACCACCAAACCAGCATTATATGAAATGCTGAAAGGTATTCTTTAAGAAGAGGAAGAAGAAAAAGGAACTCTTACCATTTGCCACAGCATGGATGGAACTGGAGAGCGGATAAATACCACATGATCTCACTCATTTGTGGAATATAATGAACAACATAAACTGATGAACAAGGACTGATCCAGAGATGGAGAGGCATTGATTGGACTGTCGGGCTTTGGAGGGAGGGTAGGGGAGGGTGGGGGTAAGGGGGAAAGATCAACCAAAGGACTTATATGCAGGCATATAGGCCTAACCAATGGACACGGACAACGGGGGGGGGGGGGTGAGGGCATGAGCGGGGGGGGGGGGTAGAGGGTAACGTGGGGACAAAGACACATATGTAATATCTTAATCAATAAAAATATATTAAAAAAACTGTGGTACATCTACACAATGGAATACTATGCTGCAGTAAAAAAGGAGTTCTTATCATTTGCAACAGCATGGATGGAACTGGAGAGAATTATGCTAAATGAAATAAGCCAGTCAGAGAAAGATAAATACCACATGATCTCACTCATTTGTGGAATATAGTGAACAACATAGGTTGATGAAAAGGGATAGATCCAGAGACAGAGAAGCAGCAATAAGACTGTCAAACCTCAGAGGGAAAGTAGGGGAGGGTGGTGGTAAGGGGGAGGGATCAACCAAAGGACTTGTATGCATGCATATAAGCCCAACCAATAGAAACAGACAACAGGGGGGTGCGGGCATGAGTGGGGGGGGGAGGGTTATGGTGGGCATGAGGTAACATATGTAATACCTTAATCAATAAAGATATTAAAGATTGAAAAAAAGAACACAATAGAAAGCATCAACAGTATACTAGAAGAAGCTGAGGACTGCATCAGTGAGCTAGAAGACAAGATAGGAAAAAACACCCAAGCAGAGCAGCAAATGGAAAAAAAAAAACAACAACCATGAGGAGAGCCTAAGGGAGCTTTGGGACAACACGAAATGAAACAACATTTGCATAATAGGAGATCCAGAAGAAGAGGAAACCAAGCAAGGAATAGAAAACCTGTTTGAAGAAATAATGACAGAAAACTTCCCTGATATTGGGAAGAAAAAACTCATACAAGTCCAAGAAGCTCACAGAGTGTAAAACAAGATGAACCCCAAAAGACCGACATCAAGACACATCATTAATTACATTGGCAAATACCAACGACAAAGTAAGAATCTTAAAGGCTATTAGAGTGAGACATAAAGTTACCTATAAGAAATCTCCCATTAGACTATCAACTGATTTTTCAACAGAAACACATCAGGCCAGAAGGGAATGAAATGAAATATACAAAGTGGTGCAAAGCAAGGGACTGAATTCAAGAATACTATACCCAGCAAGGCTATCATTCAAAATTGACGGGGAAATCAAAGAATTAGAAAGAGAGCAACAAGAAAATCCCAGAGTAAGCAGAAGGAAGGAAATAATAAATATCAGAGCGAAAATAAATGACATAGACACCAAAAAAAAAAAATACAAAAGATCAATAAAACCAAGAGCTGGTTCTTTGAAAAGATAAACAAGATTGATGAACCTCTAGCCAGGCTCACCAAAAAGCAAAGAGAGAGGACCCAAATAAACAAAATCAGAAATGAAAGAGGTGAAGTAACAACCGACCCCACAAAAATACAAAGGATTATGAATAAATACTATGAACAAATTGGACAACCAAGACGAAATGGACATATTCTTAGAAAAGTACGAGCTTACAAAACTCAATCAGGAAGAATAAAAACACCTGAATAGATCGATAACTACCGAAGAAATTGAAGCAGCAATCAAAAATCTTCCAGCAAACAAAGCCCTGGTCCGATGGCTTTACAGGGGAGTGCTATCAAGCATTCAAAGAAGAACTAAAACCTATCCTCCTCAGACTATTTCAAAAAATTCAAGAGAAGGCACACTTCCAAGCTTTTTCTATCAAGCCAGCCTTCCCCTAATTTCAAAACCAGATAAAGACACCACAAAGAAAGAGAACTACAGGCCAATAACCTTGATGAACATAGATGCTAAAATGCTTTACAAAATTCTAGCAAATCAGATCCAGGATTACATTAGAAAGATCATACACCAATGACCAAGTGGGATGTATTCTGGGGATGCAAGGATGGTACAATATCCGCAAATCAATAAATGTTGATTGAGAGACAAATTGAGAGACAAAAATGACATAATCATACCAATCGGTGCAGAAAAAGGGTGTTGACAAAATCAAACACCCTTTTTTGATAAAAACTCTCAGCAAAGTGGGAATAGAGGGATTATACCTCAACATAATAAAAGACTTATATGACAAACTTATAGCCAACATCATACTCAATGGGCAAAAACTAAATCCATTTCCCCTAAGAACAGGAACAAGACAGGGATGCCCACTTTCACCACTCCTGTTCGATATAGTACTGGAAGTGCTAGCCATAGCAATCAGACAAGAAGAAGAAATGAAAGGCATCCAAATTGGAAAAGAAGAAGTAAAACTGTCATTATTTGCAGATGACATGATATTGTACATAGAAAACCCCAAAGACTCCATCGAAAAACTACTTGATTTAGCACTAACTGGTTTGGCTCAGTGGATAGAGGGTCAGCCTGCAGACTCAAAGTTTCCATGCTTGATTCCAGTCAAGGGCATGTACCTTGGTTGCGGGCACATCCCCAGTAGGAGGTGTACAGGAGGCAGCTGATTAATGTTTCTCTCTCATTGATGTTTCTAACTCTATCCCTCTCCTTTCTTCTCTGTAAAAAAATCAATAAAATACATTTTAAAAAAGAAAAAAAGGAACCCTTTTGCACTGTTGGTGGGAATGCAGAGTGGTGCAGCCACTGTGGAAAACAGTATGGAGTTTCCTCAAAAAGTTAAAAATGGAACTCCCATTTGACCCAGTAATCCCACTTCTAGGAATATATCCCAAGAAACCAGAAACACCAATCAGAAAGCATATATGCATCCCTATGTTCATAGCAGCGCAATTTATAATAGCTAAGATTTGGAAACAGCCTAAGTGCCCATCAGCAGATGAATGGATTAAAAAAAACTGTGGTACATATACACAATGAAATACTATGCTGCTATAAAAAAGAAGGAACTTTTATCATTTGCAGCAGCATGGATGGAACTGGAGAGCATTATGCTCAGCGAAATAAGCCAGTTGGAGAAAGATAAATATCACATGATCTCACTCATATGTGGGATATAATGATCAACATAAACTGATGAACAAAAATAGATCCAGAGACAAGGTAGCACTGAACAGACCATCCAACCTCAGAGAGAAGGCAGGAGAGGGGGAGGTTAGAGATCAACCAAAGGACTTATATGCATGCATATTAGCATAACCAATGGACACAGACACTGGGGCAGTGGGGCTTGCCCTCTGGGGTAGGAGTGGCAGGAGGGGGGTCAATTGGGAAAAAAGGAGACATAGGTAACACACACACACACACACACACATATATATACAAAACAAAACAGAACAAAACCCTTTTGTGGCTTCCTTTTGCTTCTAGACAGAATCCAAACTCCCCAACAAGTTGCATGAGGCTCCATATAGCCTGACTCCTGCTGATGGCTCCAGTTTCATGGGTGAACACAGCCCCAGATCTCTACACTCTAGGAGCACTCTACCATACTCTTTGGGTCTCTCACCTTTATACAGGCTTATTCCTCTGCCTGCAGTTCTCCCTCACAACACTCCCTATCCTTTCATGGAAAATTCTTCTTAGCCCTATAGGGGCTTACCTTGAACCTGCTAAGTTGGCCAGGTGCCATTCCTGGGCTCCTACAACTCCCTGGGATCCCCGTTCTGGCTACAACCCCTCTGCCTGGGTCACCCACCCAAGCCCTGACCCCTATGCCTGAGCTCTCCATTCTCACCCTGACCCTTCTGCCTGTGCCTTCTCCTCCCAGCACTGTTCATTCTGAGCTGTCACTTTCTTGTTACTGATTTGTCTCCCTCTGGAGTAAAAACCCCATGAGTTCAGGGCTCAGGACTGTCTTGGTCACCCCTGTGTTCTCAGTCTCATCCAGCACAGGCTGGCAATAGTAGTGGTTCAGTGAGCACTGGTTCAATGGCTGCTAAATGTGTTGAGTGGCTTACAAGTCTGGTGTGTGTGTGTGTGTGTGTGTGTGTGTGTGTGTGTGTGTGTGTGTGATGTGGGATGTGTGTGGGGTCACTATGGGAAAGAGAGTTTTCAGAGAGGATATTTAAGTTGATTCAATGAGCATGACCTACCTTGAAATGCTCTCAAGACACACCTGTCTGGTGGAGGTTTTTTCTACTTAGTGTGACCCTTGAAAATGGAGGGAGGTAAATACTCTGAAAAAATAAGGGAACTGCTTGTTTTTTTAAGAAGGGACTGGGAGCTGGGCCAGGACAGTGATTGATTCCAAACATAGATAGGCACAAGCCGATCTCAGATGCTCACGTATATATAGTGTGGCCCATGTGCCTACATACTATACCAGAATGCACACAAACACATCCACACACTCATATATAGTCAGCTGTTATACATATGTATATGCGGATATCAACACATCAGGTTGGACACAGAGACACACATGTAGACATCATCCAAAAGGCATATCCTAAAGCATGTACTCATGCTAGCTACAGACAGACACAGAGATCGGCATGCACTCAAGCACTCTGGCAAGGACACACACATACCGTATCATGCACCCAGATATGCATATATGAGCATAAACAAGTATGGATACCAATTTATGCACCAACACCCCCACCCCTCAAAGACAGGTGTGGGCATGAATTTATCAACATGGACAAACTGACACATACATGCACACACACATTCACAGACACCCCAAGCATGTGCCCAGAATGATACACATATGCAGGTGTATAAATAAGGATAAACATGGCAGAGGCATCTGGGAGAACCCACTGGTTAAAATGACACAAATACGAAGAGATCCAGATCCAGCACACACAGGGCTAAGGGCCAGGCTGACTTACAGGGAAGGAGAAAGAGAAAGTCAGAGACAAGGGGATTGAGATAGAGGAGGACAGAGGGGAACGTCCTGTGCAGGGCTCCATGCCCACCAAGAAGATCCGAGGCTCTAGCCCTGACCCACCCTCTTCAGAAACTGCTTAATCTGCCATCTCTCCCCGAGGCCACCCAGAGGATCAGGTTCTTATTCAGACTTGGCTGCATGGAGGAAGAAATGGGGAAGGAGGGTACCCCAAAACTTTCTCTCTCTTCCCCTTTTCCCAAAGGAAAAGCTGTGAGAACTTTAGATCTGAAAATGTAAAAGCCAGAAGGGGATTTAGTGAACCTCTCATCTACCTCCTTCACTCTGTGGATTAATAGCAAGAACAGCTAATATTTATTGAGCATTTACTGCTATGTATGTCACACACATTAACCCATTGTCTCCTCACCAAATTGCCAAAGGGTTGGGTACTGTCATTGGCTGCATAGGCTCAGAGAGGTTAGGTTACCCATTCAAGGTCACACATTGAAGAAAGGATAAGGTTAGGATTCCAATCCATGTCTCAATCTTGTCCTTAACCATCATACCATCCATCCAGAAAGGAAAACTGAGGCCCAGTGAGGGGAAGAGATTTTCCTGGATTCAGCACCAGCTCTCTTCTGAAGTCTATCCTGGCCACCGCACACCAGCACGTGTCCTGTCTTTTGGAAGTAAGGCCTGTGATGTCAGACACTGATCTTTCACTCCATTTTCCAGGGTCAGAGACATGACCTCAAGTAATTCTCCCATTCTTGACCCCTCACACCCTCCCCACCCAGCTGTCTGTCTGAACATTCAGGGCCCTTTCTGATGCCAACTTCATTGAGAAACAAACTCCTCAAAGTGCCACCTGCTTCCTTCTCAAGGAACAAGGAACAAGCGGGGGAAAGAGGGGCCCAGGCTTGAGGCCAGGCCAGGTGCAGGAATGGAAACTAGACTTTTGGTGGTAAGAATGCAATCCAGTATATAGATATCAGTATATAGAATGTTATACACATTCAATTATATAATGTTGTTAACCAATGTTACCTCATTTTGTAAAAAGACAAAAAAAAAAAAAAAAAAAAAGATTAGGGCATAGCTACCTACCAAACCCATGCTAATACTCCTTCCTTTTTCTTCCCTCCCCCCCCGCCCCCAAACCAACAACAACTTTCCTCTCTCTGCTTCATTCTCCACCCTTTGTTCCCTCCATACAGGTCTCAGAGTTCAGGGGCCTACAATGCTTTGAGCAAGATGCCAGTCCTCAGAATGCCAGCCTCACCCACTTGCACTCACCCGAGATTAGAGGTGGCACCTGAGCAGGATGGTCTAAACGTTGGATCCTGCCCAGTGGCCATCAGGGGCCCCTCTCAGAGCCCTCTCAATACCAGTGGTGCTCTATTACTGCTCTCCTGGTCTCAAGTTCAGTGTCAACTCATTTTCAATCCTAGTGTCTACCTGGAAACAAGCTCAGTGTCAATGTGATGGCCCTCTGTCCCAGGGCTCCCTGATGCCAATAGCAGAATCTGCCAATGCCAAGGCCAATCTCAGCACCCACTTGCTGCTAAACTTGGTCTCCACTTGGCCCCCAGGGTGGGCTAGACCAGTCAATGGAGAAAGCAGGAGAGAGTATTCAAATCCCAGCTTCATCACGTTTTACTTGTGACCTCCAGCAAAGTGGCTTTATGGAGTCTTGGTTTTAACTGCAAAGTAAGAATGATAATGACCTGGCCCATTCTTATAAAGATTCCATAAGATCCGGCATACAGACTCAATCTCCACAATTAGTGCTCACCAAGGGGAAACTGTCCGCATTATTAAGAAAGAATGCCAGTGTGGAAAGGACAACAGAGTCACTCATCCTTTCTCTACCAGCCTTTCTCCCCCCCCCCCCCCCAGCATCTCAGGGCCCACCTCTGTTCCCAACACGGAAGCTTACCCAAATATCTCCTGTTATGGTTCCCTCTGCCTTCTAATAGCAGCCCTGCTGAGCCAGGAATCACCCCTAAAATACGCACACCTTCAAATATAACCTTTCCACTGGTGGCAAACTCAACCCAGAAAGGGGGAATAAAAGAAGAGAGCAGGAGAGACATATGTGCCCCCTGCCACTCTGTTCTCTGCCCTCATCCTACCCCTATATAAAATGGGAAGCATAAATAATAATAATAATAATAATAACAACAACAACAACAACAACAATAGAAATGATACAATCAACTTGGTGGGTTTCCCTAAGGATCTGGGCAGGGAGTCACTGTGGCTCTCTGTAAATTATAACCCTGTAGACAGTTGAGATTTTTTCGTACTGTATTGCACTTGTCATTACTCTTTCCCAAGTCCTGGCCCATCCCTCTGCCAACTGAGACCATGAGTCAATCTTCTCCAGTTCTGTGGAAAGTTCCACTGAGATGTGGCTCTGGTTGTCTCTCCCTTTCCCAACCAGGAATGGGCAGTCCTGTGGCATGCCATCTTGACTCCGCTTTGAGGTTCCAATGAGGATTCTGGGCATCAAGAGGTGATATGTCCAAAACAAAAGCAGGTCAGCATCCAGGTCAAGAGCTGACTCCATGATCCAGCTGGACTCCTCATATATTTCTTCCCCCAGTGCTGAGTGATTCCTTCCATGACCCGCGTGGAGTAGGGTTCGGTATCTGAAAGAAGAGCCGCACAACAAATGAAAGAAAGAGACACGAGATAATTTTGCAATACCGGGGGACCAGGCGGGCAAGTCCGGAAAGACTTGCTCTCTGTGCTCAGGTCTCACCAAGCTTTTATTCATCTGGAGTAGCCCTTAGGGTAAGGAGGTTTTAATGACACACATCAGCAGACAATTTCCAAGAATAGGCAGAGTATCTGGTTAGCTCATCAACAGATATCCAGGAGTATCTAATCAACAATAATCAACAAGAATCTACATAAGTATCTAAGGAATTAAGTGAACTAAGGTGGAGATGCTTCAACTATTATTACTTAAATTAACTGGATGGTTCACAGTTCTGACCTTTACTAGAACTTCAAAGGTTACTAACTTTTTTGGGGGGGTCTCTGTCTAAACTCAGCTAGTGAAGACAATGAATGGACTCCAGCACCCCAGGAAGCCCACATCCACTGCTGGGGTGCTTCTCACCTCAAGACCTTCAAATCAATTCTCTGGAATCTCCAATCCCAAGACGTTTAAATCTACATCCCTCCTCAGCAAAAGATCACCAAATCCACAGCCACGTATTCTGTCTTATTCCAATACCCTTAAATCTTTTATTCTTCTCTCCCAAGACCCCAAACTCCACAACTTTGATTTTCTTTCTCACTCTGAGACCTCAAATGTCAAGTTCAGGGGCTCACTCATACAAATATTCCAGAATCTTCAGCTCTGAAATTTGTCTACTCTCTCCCCCTCTCCCCCAAAGTTCACAGTCCTGGGCTGGCCCCTCAGGAGAAGCCACAAATTCAGACTTGTTAATCTACCCTGGAGTCCCTCCCTCCTCCATTGCTGGCTGCATCCCAAGCTAGGTGGGAGCCTGGTGGGAGGTGTAACTGGGAGGTGAAATGAGAGTGTTATATAACCAGGACCAAAGGCCGCCCTTTTCTCCCAGGTAGTATAAAGACAGGCTGTCCCAGCCATCACCATGTGACTCTCACTCTCAGTGCCACCATGCTGGCCTCGGGGCTGCTTCTGGTGGCTTTGCTGTCCTGCCTGACAATAATGGTCTTGATGTCTGTCTGGCGGCAAAGGAAGTTCTGGGGAAAGCTGCCTCCTGGTCCCGGAGCACTGCCTTTCATCGGGAACTACTTGCAGCTGAACACAGAGCAGATGTACAACTCCCTTATGAAGGTATCATGAGGCAGGGAAATGGGTGTTAGGGTGGGGTTGGGGGCCTGCCCAGTCTGGCCGAGACTTTGTGGCAGGGGATTGGCAAGGTTGGACTGAAATCTTAGGAAGGAGGAGGTTGTTTTATAAGATCTATGCTTTTATTGATCCCAGAGAGAAAGAAGAAGGGAGAGGGAGAAAGAGAGGGAAACGTCATTGGAGTCTAAAACCTGGGCATGTGCCCTGACCAGGAATCATGGAATCAAGCTGGTGACCTCTCGGTGCATGGGGCGATGCTCAAGCAACCGAGCCACACCAGCCAGGGAAGAGGGGGGAGTTTTGAAGGTTTAGTACTGGGGTTCTAGCCAGGAAAGACCAGATCTTGGGATGTCCAGTTCCTTGACTGTCAGTACTCGGGCAAAATGTATCCCAGTCTGTGAAGTCTGGGTAGAGAGTCAGTTCAGAGTTGGGGCTGCTCCCTCTCACCACTCCCCTGCCTCTCCATCAGATCAGCGAGTGCTACGGTCCCGTGTTCACCGTCCACCTGGGCACTCGGAGGATCGTGGTGCTGTGTGGACATGAGGCTGTAAAGGAGGCTCTGGTGGACCAGGCTGAGGAATTCAGTGGGCGAGGCAAGCAGGCCACCTTTGACTGGCTCTTCAAAGGCTATGGTGAGGGGGATTCCGGGAGGGGGAATGTGGTCAAGCAGACTTGGTGGCCTCAGTGTCCCAGCATTCTTCTCCCAACTCACCACCCACTCAAGGCTGAGGCAGAGCCCTTCCTCAGTCTCCTCTGTCCCGTTCTGTTTATCCCTGTGTCCCCTCTAACTTGTCTTAGTGTTTCTGCATCTCCCTGCTTCTCTCTGCCCCATCTCCCAGTTCTCTCTCACTAGATGGCTCTTCTTTCTCTCTATCTCTTAGATGATGCTTTTGGGATTTTTCCTTTGGAACCCTGGTCCTCTGTCTCCAAGTGTCATTTGTCTTTTTCTCCTTCTCAGCGTCTGTGCCTCCCCATGTTTCTCTCTCCCTCTCCTTGCCTCTCTTTTCCTTTGTCTTAGAATCTCACATTTTTTCTGCTTCACAATCCCCATGCCTCCACCTCCTGGTAAAAGCCTCTTCTCTCTTCTAGTCTCTCTGTGTTTCTCTGTATATGATTTTCTCTCTTCTCCAGATCAGTCATAGAATCCTTCTCAATTTTTACTCCCACCTCCCAGATCTCCACATATCTCACTTCCCCTCCTTCCCTCCTGCCTCTTTCTCTTCATGTGAGTGTCTCTGCATCTCTGTTTCTCTGTACATCCGTGTTTCCTCTTTTCTTCTAATTTTCTTCCAACTTGGTCTCCTTCTCTTTCTGTATTTCTCTGACTCTGAGTGTTCTCTCTCTCTCTCTCTTCTCTCTCTCTCTCTCTCTCTCTCTCTCTCTCTCTCTCTCTCTCTCTCTCCCTTTTCCCCCACCTCCCTCTGACCCGCCCCTCTCTGGCCACTCCCCACTCCTACATTCCCTCCCCAGGCATGGTGTTCAGCAAAGGGGAGCGCGCCAAGCAACTCCGGCGCTTCTCCATCAGCACGCTGAGGGACTTCGGCTTCGGCAAGCGTGGCATCGAGGAGCGCATCCAGGAGGAGGCGGGCTTCCTCCTCGAGGCTTTTTGGGGCACGCGTGGTGAGCCTGGCACCCCAGAGAGCAGAGGAGGAAAACGCGAGTCCTGCCTTGGGAGGGGAACTAGGTTGGGTGAAGGTGTTCCTCGAATTCTCAGACTGGCATTCAGAAGCCAAGTTGACTCTCCCCCAAATCCCTTCTCTCCTCTGCTCCCAGGTGCCTTCATCGATCCCACCTTCTTCCTGAGCCGAACTGTCTCCAATGTCATCAGCTCCATTGTCTTTGGGGACCGCTTTGACTATGAGGACAAAGAGTTCCTTTCACTGCTGCGCATGATGCTGGGAAGCTTCCAGTTCACAGCTACACCTACAGGGCAGGTGACTGATCCCAACCTGGCTCTACTGTGGCCCTAGCACAGCCAGCCACCGTCTCCCTTAGGCGGACACAGGTGCCTCAAGCTCCTATCCTCCTCCAGACCAGGGTCCCCTCAAAACCAGCCTTCTCCCTTGAACAGCTGAACAGTTGCACAGGAACTCAGGGCAGGGGCCCAATACCCAGTCTCCAATACCTGGATGTCTCAGCTGATATTCCCCTTACAAAAAAAGAAAGGGAAGGAAGGAAATCTGGGTGTGTCTCAATCGATCTCCTCTAAATCCGTGGGCAGGAGCTCTCACGCTGATCTCGCATGAAATCTTAGATATCTGTTTCCATCCAGCCCCATCTACACACCTAAACACCTGCACAGGTGCCTTTACCGGTGCCTCCCTCGCCCCGAGACAGGCCCCACTCCCTTCAGGTGATGTCCACCGACAGCTGTCCTTCCCTTTCCTTCTCCCCCCTCAGCTCTATGAGATGTTCTCCTCGGTGATGAAACACCTGCCGGGGCCACAGCAGCAGGCATTTAAGGAGCTCCAGGGGCTGGAGGACTTTATAGCCAAGAAGGTGGAGCAGAACCAACGTACACTGGATCCCAACTCCCCGCGGGACTTTATTGACTCCTTCCTCATCCGCATGCAGGAGGTACATGCCAGCGGGCAGTGCAAAGATGACCAAAGCCTAGCAGAGGAAAACCAGGCGGGGGGTGGGGGGCGAGGGACAACAGCGGCTCATTCAGATGACCCCCCATCATAACCCTCAGAATCCCAATTATGATTCACTGTTCTCTCCACTGAGCCTTTACCCATGGGCAGGACCTGTGTGTGCAAATCATGGTAATAAGCACGTCTATACCACTGCCGTGCACCAGGCACTATTTTAAGAACTTTATGCTATTCACCTATTTAACACTCACACCAGCTCTTGGAGACGGTTATACTATGACTCCAATATTACAAATGAGGACACTGAGGCCCAGAGAGCCTGAGGTCACACACCTAGCTCCCACTCTGGTCGCTCAGACTCCAAGGCGGGTGCTGTTAGCCACCATGCTCTTACCTTTCATTCCTTGGTTATCAGACACACCTGTGTGGACCGGTGACCTTGCTTTACTATGTGACATTGGAGGGTCCCCACTCCTAACTGGAAGGGCTTTATGGGGTCTTAAGTTCAAGGGGAAAGGATCAGGGAGTGGATGCTCCATAGGAATCTTCAAGATTTTCAGGGAAGGACTAGGATGCTATTGCTTAAAATCTGGTCTGTGCCTCAGAAAATGTCTCTCTTCAACTCTCTGATGCATTCCATCATGGTCTCACTTGCTCACTGTCTCTATTCCTTCATTTCTAAATATTTCTATAGTTAGAAAGCAGCAAATAAGTGGGTAATTAAAGAACACATAGTCAGCTGGATAAGGAAAGTGAGAATAATTTTTGGGTAGAGCCACCAGCCTGGAAAAGGCCTGGCAGAACTAGGGTCCCTCTTCCCACCTTTGGTCCGGATCTATAAGAAGTGGGTCCAGAGGAAAAACCCCGGAAGGGCCCTGAGAGCATGGGGGAGTGGGCTTGGCCTGAAGCTCTCTCTCTGCAGGAGCAAAAGCACCCCAACTCTGAGTTCCACATGAAGAACCTGGTAATGACCACGCTGAACCTTTTCTTTGCGGGCACCGAGACGGTCAGCACGACCCTGCGTTATGGTTTCCTGTTGCTCATGAAGCACCCAGATGTGGAGGGTAAGGCTGCAGGGGGCGGGGAAGTGAGGGCCACAGACCCTCAAAATTCGTCTGAGCCTGCTGCAATGTCCCCACCTCTCTCAAATTACTGGACCCTCAGACACTCCCTGCTATCCACAGACTGGGTGATGATATTCAGCTAATAGGGACCAGCCAAGTTTCATTAGCTGTTAATATATTGAAAATATCTGAACTGATTGGTAAATAGCTCCACCAAGTGCCCACTACCTGCCCCTCCGGACCATCCCCCAAGACTCCGTCCCTCGCAGCTTCCCCCATGATTCTGGCACAACCAGGTTAACAGGACCCTGCGCCAACGATGCTTGGACCAACCTCTGTTTTGAATGATCATATATCCATCCTGTTGTACATATTTGGGCTATCATTCCTGCTCCGAGACCCCTAGCTACCTAAACATATTCCCCTTATCCCACAGCCAAGGTCCATGAGGAGATTGACCGGGTGATTGGCAAAAACCGTCAGCCCAAGTTCGAAGACCGGGCCAAGATGCCCTACACAGAGGCGGTGATCCATGAGATCCAGAGATTCGGAGACATGATCCCCATGGGTGTGGCCCGCAGAGTCACCAAGGACACCAAGTTTTGGAACTTCCTCCTCCCTAAGGTGCTGCCCTTGTCCAGCCTAGAGGGACCTCCAACCTGTACCCTGTGATCCAGCACCCCATCCTCCTTAGAAGCTTCCCAGCCCTTGTCCCCCTCCCTCAATCAAAGACTTCCCCAATCACATGTCCCTTCAACCTTCCCACTCAGAGACACCTGAATCCTGTATCTCCCCAAGACCACTTTCCTCAGGGAATATGAACCCCTTGTCCCAAAACATCCTGCCTCGAGTGACATGAACTGCATGTACCCCAAAGCTTCTGCTTCAGGAGACACAGACCCCATACTCCTCGAAATTCCTGTCTCAGGGACAGAAATGTCACATCCCTCAAAGCTCTTCCCTCAGAGAGGACCCTGGCTCCCATTTCTCCTTACCCAGAGCACCCACATTCCCCCTCTAACCCTATATGCTCTCTGCATACCCATTCCTCCTTCACCTTGTCAATCCCTCCTTCTCCACACCAGGGCACTGAAGTGTTTCCTATGCTGGGCTCCGTGCTAAGAGACCCCAAGTTCTTCTCCAACCCTGGAGATTTCAACCCCCAGCATTTCCTAGATGAGAAAGGGCAGTTTAAGAAGAATGATGCTTTTGTGCCATTCTCCATTGGTAAGAGACCACTGTCTGTTAGCAAGCCACCTGTCACACCAACAGGGGCCTCCTTCATCCCAGCTCCCCTCTCTGAGATGTAGCCTAGTAGCTATCTCCAGCTTGCAAGTCCCTCTTATTATCTACCCTACGGCCAACCAACTGTAACCCTCTGAACTAACACCTACCAAAACTCAGGCAAAAGGAAAGGGGTGATAGTACCTACTTCAGAGATGGGAAAAATCAAGACCCAGAGTGAGTCAGAGATTTGCCCAAGGTCACTTGAATTCATCAGACGCCTAAGGAGGTGATAGCACAGCAGCCATATGTGTATGTTTAGGGGGAAGGGTTGTCTAAAATTCCCATTGCTACAGCCTACTATGGCTCACCCCAATCCCATGTACAAGAGAAACAGCCTCAGAAAGGATTAGAGACTTCTCTGAAAATCTACAGGCCAAGGTATTCTGTCCCCTCCTCCCCAGGGAGAATGCAGCTGGATATTGGCAGAGGGAAGAGGTGGCAGTGAGAGTAGGCCTCATCTTAGCCCTTCCAACCCTATCTTGTCAGGAAAGCGGTCCTGTTTTGGAGAAGGCCTGGCTAGAATGGAGCTCTTTCTCTTACTCACCAACATCATGCAGAACTTCCGCTTCAAGTCCCCACAGTCACCCAAGGATATCGACATGTCCCCGAAACATGTGGGCTTTGCCACCATCCCACGAAACTACACCATGAGCTTCATGCCACGCTGAGCTAGAGCTGCCACAGGGCAGGGCTAGTGGGAGGAGCAAATGGGAGGGCGGGGCCTGCAGGGGCGGTGCTAAGGATGGGGTTGGGGTGGAGGAAAAGAAGGTGCAAGGTGGATTAGAGAGTGAGAAGAAACAGAGGGGCTGTCTGTCCACCTGCTAGAGGTAGATCCTTCAGAGTTGGGGTGAGATAAAGCGAAATCCTTACACTGTACTGTGAATGATGATAATAATAATAGTAACAGCTATTATTTATTGAGCAAGTACTCTGTGTCAGCTCTGTGCTAAAAGCATTACACACTCACCTCCCTTAATGCTCACAAACCTATGGGAAGGGAACTGTGTTCATACCCATTTCACAGGTGACACAGCTGAGGCTCAGAAAGTTTAAGTCTCTATCTGAGACCCCACAGAACACAGTAAGTGCTCAGCAAGTACTTGGACACAGATCTGTGCAGGGATGGCTATACATAGCCCACTGTCCTTTGGGTAGATTCTTAAAGAGCACCCCTTCCTTTTAAGTAAAAAATGACAACTTAGTATATCATTATACAATATGAACAGCTCTGTCCAAGGATTTTTCCAGAGCCCTGGCAGGCAGCTGGCCTGGCTTCACTGCATACTCTTGTCCATTCACGCATACTACAAATGCCAGGGCATTGATCAGATCCCTTATGAGGTGGAATCTGATCATAGTGAGACTGGGGAACAGGAATCAGGTCTCTCAGTGAACTGAATGTGGGAGAAAAACACGTCAGTGAATGCTGCCAGAACTTTGGTCATGGCACAGCCATATACAAGTGTGTATGCATATGTGCGCATGCAAGTATATGATTGCATCTTCTCCTGAGTGTATGCGTGAACTCATTTGCTATGAATTTCGGAAGGTTTGGCTCTCTCTGACAGATCTGGGGTCTACTCTAAGGCCCAGGTAAGAGTCTCAGAATCACCTTCTTACTCTCAAAAAAGTCAGTATGTGTTCCCTTAGAAGTAGCATCTTCAATCTGTGTACAATCTGAACATTCATACACATTAGCCTTGGTTTTGTGTTTCTTAAACTAAATGCTACACACATCTTTCTCCCCCCAAGAAAAGAAAACTTGCCACACTTGAAGGACCAATGATTGAGAAAAAGAGAGGGTAAATTTGGTCCTCTGAACCTTGCAAATTTCACAGCAGGCTATGATTCTCAAGTTTCTCATTTTCCATTATCTAAGTTTTACAACTTGGGTTTCATGAATTGGCTGCTTCCTGCTCACTGGAGAAGGAGAAGGATGGATCCATAGGAAAACACCCTTTATTATTACAAATGCACTTTTAAAAATTTATTATCATTTATTTATTTTAGAGAGAGAAAGAGAGAAAAAGAGAGAAAGAGTCAAGAGAGGAGAGGAGGGGCTGGAGCTAGCTGGGTGCTGCCAATGAGGCACTTCTCAAGGAGAAGAGAGAATAGCTATCAGGTCTTTGCCTTGCAAGGAGGGAGAGAAGAGGTAAGAGAGGACAATTATTAATTTTCACAATCCTCCAGCATGATCATTACCAGAGGGAAAGAAGTGGGAAGGAGTAAAAGGTTAAAGCGTTAAAAATATGGTGACAAAAGAAGATTTGACTTTGGGTAGTGGGTACACAAAGCAATATACAGATGATGTATGATGGAATTGCACATTTGAAACCCATGTAATTTTATTAACCAATGTCTGTGGCTGTAACTTCCAATACTATGTTGAATAGAAGTGTTGAAAGTGGACATTCCTGCCGGCCAGTGTTGCTCATTGGTTGAGTGTTGACCTATGAACCAGGAGGTAACTTGGAAAAGTAAAAGAAAAAAAATGAGAGAAAAGAGAAAAACTACGTAAAATAAGAAAAATCAATAAGAATATTCAAAAGTAGTCTAGAATAAAAGGAAAGAGAGAAATTAGAGATATGCAAGATATAACAGAAGAAAGGAAATAGGGGAAAAACAAACAAACCCCCCCACACACACACACCAAACACAAACACACACACACACACACACACATACACACACACAAAACCACACACACTCACACACTCAGAAACATTTGGGTGCACTCTTTGTGGGGGTCGCTGGATTTTGCTCTGATGTTGTTGAGTCTGGTCTTTGGTGTGACTATCCTGGGCCTCATGGGAGCTTCTCTGTTGCAGGTCACTGTGTCACTGTTCTTTTCTGGTTTTGGGCAAGCTGATTGAGGTCCGAATGGTTGAAGCCCCAAATAGTCTCACCACTTGATTGTCCCTGTTCTGAGCTGTACTCCATTCCCCTATGAGCTCTGCGGGGTATCCTGGTTGGGGCCAGGATGGTTTGATCATACTCCTATTGGCATGGTGTTAGTATCTTGTAGAAGGCAGGGCCCGGCCCTTCTCCTTCTAATGCTTCAGCTCTGCCTGGTTTGCGGGCACCTCCTCTCTGTCACCTGCAGGGGCACAGATTTCCTGCCCTGGGCTGTTACCCTTTGCCTCTGGTTGCTGCAGGTCAGGTCAGAAGCAGCTGTTTTGCTGGTGGGAAAGAGGGTACCTTCCCTGTGTTTCAAGTGGGCAGGGTTGATCTCCTTCTTGGACCTACTGTCCAGCCCCCTTTCTGCTCACCAGTGTGAGTTCTTCCAAGAAATAGAGGGCCCCCCAGACTCAATGTTGGGTGTGTTCTTCAGACCCCTCCAATGTAGGCTGGCCCTGAGCTCCACTGCATGGCCCTTCCCCCTGGTCAGGAGGAGCTTCCCAGACTGCACAATGGTTGGGTGCTAGTGCTACTCTATGGAGGGACTTCAGCCCCAGGCTTCCACTGCTGCACCCACTCTACAGTGTCCATAGCCAGTGCCCTCAGGGCCTCCTTTCTCAGTCTCAGGCCCTCCTGTCTCACCTACAGATCTGCAGCCTCTACAGTCGCCACAGATCCTCAATTCTAATAGGTCCACGTCAGGGGAGGCTACACCCACCTCCCAGCCTTCAGCACAGTTTTTATCTCTTCACTTTTAATCTGTGTGAATCTTTTGTTCTGAGGTGGGTCTCTTGTAGACAGCATATATATGGGTCCAGTTTTATCCATTCAGCTATCTTATATATTTTGATTGGAGCATTTAGTCCATTTACATTAAGGTTATTATTGATAGGTACTTATATATTGCCATTTTTTCTTTATACCTGTTCTCTCCTCTCTCAATTTCTTCTTCTTCTTCTTAAGTCCCTTTAATATTTATTGTAATGCTGGTTTGGTGGTAATGTACTCCTTCAGCTCCCCCCACACTCCGGGACGGTCTTTATTTCACCTTCAATTTTAAATGGTAACCTTGCTAGATAGAGTAGTCTTGGATTCAGGTCCTTGCTTTTCATTACTTTGAATATTTCATGCCAATTTCTTCTGGCCTGAAGTGTTTCTATTGAGAAAGTTGACAATCTATGGCAACTACCTTATATGTAAGTTTCTGTCCCTCTCTTGCTGCCTTTAAAGATTCTTTGTCTGTAATGTTTGTCATTTTAATTATGATGTATCTTGGTGTGGGTCTTTTTTGATAAACCATTGATTTTTGGGTGTTAATTTTGTATCCTGCTACTTTGCCAAATTCATTTATTAAATCTAGTAGTTTTTTGAGGGGAAAGTCTTTAGGGTTTTCTATGTCCAATATCATGCCATCTGTGAATGAGAGTTTTACTTCCTCCTTTCCAATTTGGATGCCTTTTATTTCTTCTGCTTGTCTGATCTCTGTGGCTAGGACTTTCAGTACTATCTATATATATAAATGCCTAAGAGACCGTTATGGCAGAATGACCGAACGACCAGAATGGACCTGTCACTATAATGTGCACTGACCACCCCGATTGCCTGATCAGCGCCTGCCAGCCAACCTTGTGGTTTCTCCCCCTGGCCAGCAGGCACCGCCCGCCCGATGGGGAGCAGAGGAATGAGTAATTGGGGGTGGTAGTGGCGGACGCAGGTGGCACCAGGCCAAGGCTCGTGAAGGTCAGAGGGTGGGATGCTGGCAGCAGAGGCAAGGAAGGCCCCAGCCGGCTAACCTCCCAGTACCTGAAGGCTTTTGAAAAAACCTTTCTGGGGGAGGTTTTTCTTTTTCCCCCAGGGGTGAATAATTCAAAGGTGCTAGCCACAGAGCTGCCCGCTATGGAGCCACCTAATCTCTCCCTGCACCCAGTTGGATAGAGTATGGCATGCGGCGGGGTGGAACACCCAAAGCTGCTGCCGACAGGGGAGAAGCTGGTGGGGGTGGGGAGTGGACACAGGGGCCTTGGAGCTCTACCACCCGGCCCCAACATTCTCTCCACCTAGGGCGATCACGTGATTTTCATCATTCAAATTTTTTATGTAATGTATAACATTTATTGATTTGTGAATATTGTACCAGCATTGCATCCCTGGAATAAATCCCACTTGGTCATGATGTTTGATCTTTTTAATATATTGCTCGATCCGATTTGGTAATATTTTTGGAGATTTTAGCATCTATGCTCGTCAGGAATATTGGCCTTTAATTCTCTTTCTTTGTAGTGTCTTTATCTGGTTTTGGAAGTAGAATAATGCTGGCCTCATAAAAGAGCTTGGGAGTATTCCTTCCTCTTGGATTTTTTTGGAACAGATTGAGGAGTATAAGTGTTAGTTCTTCTTTGAATGTTTGATAAAACTCCCCTTTGAAGACATCTGGACCAGGCTTTTGTTTGCTGGGAGTTTTTTGATTACTGCTTCAATTTCATTAGTTGTTATTGACCTGTTCAGGTTTTCTGATTCTTCTTGATTCAGTTTTGGGAGATTGTATTTTTTCTAGGAATTTGTCCTTTTCATCCACATTGTCTAGCTTATTGGCATATACTTGTTTGCAGTATTTTCTTACAATCTTTTGTATTTCTGTGGTGTCGGTTGTTACTTCACTGCTTTCATTACTGATTTTGATTATGTGGGTCCTTTCTCTTTGTTTCTTGATTAATCTGGCTAAAGACTCATCAATCTTGTTTATCTTTTCAAAGAACCAGCTCTTAGTTTCATTGATTTTTTGTATTGTTTTTTAGTCTTTATGTCATTTATATATGCCCTAATATTCATTATTTCCTTCCTTCCACTTACTCTGAGCTTTTCTTGTTGTTCTTTTTCTAATTCTTCAAGTTGGAAGGTTAAGTCATTTATTATTAATTTTTGTTTTTTTGAGGTAGGCCTGTCATGCTATGAACTTCCCTCTCACAGCATTGCTTTTGCTGTGTTCCATAGATTTTGGGTTGTTGTGTGCTCATTTTCATTTGTTTCCAGGAAGTTTTTGTTTTCTTTCTGGATCTCCTTGATAACCAATTCATTGTTTAATAACATGCTATTTAGCTTCCATGTGTTTCAATGTTTTTCAGTGTTTTTATGATAGTTGATTTCTAATTTCATTCAATTGTGATATGAGAAGATGCTTGATATGATTTCAATCTTCTTTAACTTGTAGAGACTTCTTTAGTGTCCTAACATGTGGTCAATCTTTGAGAATGACCCATAAGCACTTGAGAAGAATGTAGATTCTGCAGTTTTGGGTGAAATGTTCTATAAATTTCAGTTAAATCCATCTGATCCAGTGTGTCATTTAGAATCACTGTTTCCTTGTTAATTTTTTGTCTGGAAGATCTATCCAGTAAAGTCATCAGGTTGTTAAAATCACCTACTCTGACTGTATGATTGTTGATCTCTCCCCTAAAGTCTTGGATAAGTTTTTTGTTTTATTTAGGTGCTCCTATATTAGCTGCATATGTGTTTACCAGGTCATATCCTCTTGTTGGATCTATTCCTTTAGTATTGTATAGTGACCTTTGTTTTCTCTTGTGATTGCCTTCATTTTGAAGTCTATTTTGTCAGGTATGAGTATTGTTAGCCCAGCTTTTTGTTTTAGTTTCCATTTGCATGGAAAATTGTTTCCCATGAGAGTGATTGACTCACTCTCATCCTGTGTGAGTCATCCTGAGGTGGGTCTGTTGTAGACAGCATATAATTGGGTCATGTTTTCATATCCATTCAGCTTCCCCATGTGTTTTGATTGTAGTATTTAATCCATTTACATTTATGGTTATTATTGATAGGTATTTATTTATTACTATTTTAATTCTGTATGCCTATGTTTTTCTCTATATATAGTTTTTCTTCTCATTACAGCAGTCTCTAGCATTTCTTCTAGTGCTGGTTTGGTGGTGATAAACTCCTTTAGCTTTTTGTTTTTGTTTTTGTTTGGTCTGGGAAATCTTTATTTCACCATCTATTTTGAAAGATAGCCTTGCTGGATATCATTGTCTTGGTTTCAGATGTTTGCTTTTCATTACCTTGAATATTTCTTGCCATTCCCTTCTGTCTTGTACAGTTTCTGATGAGAAATCAGTTGACAGCCTTATGGGAACTCCATCGTAGGTAACAAATTGTTTTTCTCTTATTGCCTTTAAGATTCTCTCTTTGTTTTTAATTTTTGGCATTTTAATTATGATGTGTCTGGGCATGGGCCTGTTTGGGTTCTTCTTACTTGGGACTATCTATGCCTCCTGTCCTTGTGAGACTGTTTCGTTCACCAAGTTAGGGAAGTTTTCTGCCATTATTTCTTCAAACATGTTCTCTATCCCTTGCTCACTTTCTTCCCCATCTAGCACACCTATTATGGGAATATTTTTATGTTTCATGTTGTCCCACAGCTTCCTTTAGCTGTTGTACTTTTTAAAAATTGTTTTCTTCTTTTTGGATCTCTGATTGAGTGATTATTTTTCTAGCCTGTTTTCTAATTCACTGATATGAGCCTTGGTGTCCCTAATCTGCTGTGAATTCCTTCCACTGTGTTCTTTCTTAGTATTTTTTCTCATGCTGCTGAGCATCTTTGCCATCATTATTCTGAACTCTATCTCTGATACGTTTCTTATCTCCATTTCATTTAGTTCTTCTTCTGAAGAATTATCTTATTCTTTCATTTAGAGGTTATTTTTTTATCTCCCCATTTTGGCTGCCTTTATGGGTTTGTGACTATGTATCAAGTACATCTGCTAGCTTACCAATTTCTTTTGCAGGGCAGTGTCAAATGCTGTTTCTGATTAATTAGATCAGGCAAAGACTCAAAGCCTCTAGAGACCTGCCTCTGTCTGCAGACTGATTGTATTCAGTTTTGAGTAGCCTCAGGCAATCATTCACTGGTGGAGTGGGAGGTTTTCCTACAGTATGGGACAATTGCTTCTCCCTGGAGGCTAATTGTTATTCTCAGTCTCTTAATAGGTCTCAGAAACTCCACAGGTTGGGGTAAGCGATTTTCCAATAGGGTAGGGCAACTAACCTCTCTCCAGGCAAAAACTGACTGGATAGCAAAGGTCTGCCTGAGAAAGATGTTCTCCGCAGTGTGAGGGAAAGACTCAGCACAGGAAACCAGCATGTCTGCCCTCTGAGCTCTAACCCCAGATCCCCCAACCTTGGCTTTTGCTCACAGAGCTCATGTCCACTCAGCCCTCCTTTAGCCAGAGACAAAGGTGAGTGAGCTGCACATGAAATTTTGTGGGTTGGTCCTTTAAGAGGGTGCCTGCATTTCTAGCCATCTCTCACTGTGAAACAGAAACCCTGCTGCTTTTCACAAGTAGGTGTTGTGTGGGCACCTTTCTCAGTTCTGATGCTTTTGGCTGGGAGCCCAGCTTGGCATTTACTTCCCAGAGTTCTCAGTGGCAATCCCGCACAGCTGAGATATTGCTCCAGAACTTCAACTGTTATTTGTGGGATCCCTGCCAGCCCTCTCATGTATCCGCCCTTTCCACCAGTCTCTATGCAGTCTCCTCTTTCCGCCATTGGTTATTGGGATTCTCTCCACCTAGTCTTGAGTTGATTAATCAAGATGTTTTCTCTGTACTTTAGTTGTAATTACAGTTTAGTCCTGGGAGCATGTCAGTTTAGCATCCACTTCCTCCACTGCCATTTTTTATCTGGCCCATTTAAAAGAGTATATTTTTATTGATTGCAGAGAGGCAGGGAGAGGGAGAGAGAGAGAGACAGAAACATCAATGATGAGACTCATTGATTGGCTGCCTCCTTCATGCCTTCCACTGGATATCAAGCCCACAACCTGGGCATTTGCCCCGACCTGGAATCGAACCATGACCTCCTGGTTTATAAGTCTATGCTCAACCAGTGAGCCACACTGGCTGGGGGCCATTTTGTTTCTGATGTTAGCATTTACCTCCTTTATATTATATATTCATTAGCAAATTATTGTAACTATATTACTGTAATACATTTGTTCTTTACCTTTTATACTAGAGTTAAATGATTGACTCAGTACTGTATTATAGTATTAGAGTATTCCGAAATTGACCATAAAATTACCCTTTTCAGTGTGTTTTATGATTTTATATATTTTTCTGTCTGTATTTTCTTGCATCTGGTTGAGTATATTCAGAACTGCAATTTTGAATTCTCTGTCATTTATTTCAAAACTTTCCAAGTGTTCCACCTTGATTTCTTTTCTATTTTATTCATTAAGGTACTTCATATGTGTGCTTATGTCTTCATTGTTCCCCAACCCCCTCGCCCCCACTCAGGTCCTCACCTCCCTGGTGCCTGTGTACATTGGTTAGACTTATATGCATGCATACAAGTCCTTTGGTTGATCTCTCCCCATTACCTCCACCATTCCCTACCTTCCCTCTGAGGTTTGATGGTCTGAAAGATGCTTCACTGTCTCTAGATCTGTTTTTGTTCACCACTTTATATTGTTCATTATTTTCCATAAATGAGTGAGATCATGTGATATTTATCTTTCTCTGACTGGCTTATTTCACTTAGCATAATGCTCTCCAGTTCCATCCATGCTGTTGAAAAATGGTAAGAATTCCTTTTTTTTTTTTTTTTTTACCGCAGCATTGTGTAGATAGATGTGCCAGTTTTTAATCCACTCATCTGCTGATGGGCACTTAGGCAGCTTCCAAATCTTAGCTATGGTAAATTGTGCCGCTATGAACATAGGGGTGCATATTTCCTTTCTGACTGGTTTTTCTAGTTTCTTGGGATATTCCACCTTGATTTCTTGAGGATTTTTTAATTTTTTTCTTTTTATTTCTGAGCTCCCTCATTTCTGTGTTTATTGGTATTTGCTGGTTTTCTTTGTCTACAATCTGTTGTATTACAGACCTTTCTCTAGCAGCTTTCTCTTAAGAAGTCTTTTATTATTTTCCAGTAGGTGGCGCTGAATCACAATATTTTTATTTTCATATTTTTTACCTCTTACCTCCCAGAGCTGCCCTTCTTGGCTTCTATCAGACAGGACAGCTGCACTGCCTGGGTGTGGGGTTTATTTTGTCTTGGTCCTCTGCAAGGTCCTCCCCATCCCTGCCTTACCCGGGGATCAATCACAGAAGGTAATAGTGATTCTATTGCAATAGCTCTGTTTGCAGATAATGTGCTCCTCCACTGGACACCAAGGGCAACTGGAGGTGAGTTTTGGGAGTCCAAGGCGCGTGGCAGGGTTCTGTGGCTCCATTTCTTTGTCTGAAACACCACCACTTGACAGCGGACAGCCATGGCAGAACCCCTAAGCTGTGTGCTTACTTGGGCATCTCTGCTGGCTCAGCCTCTGTTCGCACCACTCACCCTGCTGGAGAGCCCACCAAGACTCTGTTCCTCCCTGCCCACTGAAGCACCTGCTACCATGGGCTCCCCCCGCCCCCACTCCCTCCGCAGTCTCCAGGCCAAGCTGGTTGCCAGCTCCCAGCTGCAGGGCTGCGTACATGGTGTTCTGAGCTCTCTTCCCTTCTCGCCTCTTCATTTATTCCTGATGCCCACCCTGAGATACTTCAATGCACAGGTCTCTCAGGTGCACATCTATCTTGAGTAGGGAATCCTTTGTTGAGTTATAGTTGATTAACTAGTTGAAGTTTCAGGGGGAGAGATGGAGGGTTTCTCTCATGCTGCCATTCATCTGATGTCACCCTATATATGTTGCTAGTTAGCATCATTTTGTTTAAGTCTGAAGAACTTTCTAGCATTTCTTATAGGGCAGGTCTAGTGATAATGAACTCCCTCCTTTTCTATTTTTAATCCTCACCGGAGAATATTTTTTCTATCTTTCTTTTAGTGGTTTTTTTTTTTTTTTTGAGGGAGTGTGTGTGTGTGTGTGTGTGTGTGTGTGTGTGAGAGAGAGAGAGAGAGAGAGAGAGAGAGAGAGAGAGAGAGAGAGATGAGAGAGACACATTGACTGGTTGCCTTCCACATGTACCTCTACTGGGGCAGGGAGGGAACCTCCAACCTGGGATTTGAACCTGCAACCATTCTGTGCATGGGATGACCACTGAATCACACCAGCCAGGGCATAGAACTTCCTCCTTTTGGTTGTCTAGTAAAGTCTTTAGCTCTCCTTTATTTCTGAATAACATCTTTGCTGAATAAAGTAAATGTTTTTATTTCAGTATTTTGAATACATCATCTCATTCTGCCCTGCCAGATTTCTGCTGAAAAATCTGCTGATAGACTTATGAGGGTAGCTTTATATGTGAGAGATTATTTTTCTCTTGCTGCTTTTAAAATTCTCTCCTTTTCATTGATTTCAGAAAAGTTTATTATATTATCATTTTTGCTTAATTACATAATTTCATTTAATTTTAGAAATAGGCTTTTACAGCTAAATGAAATATGGCTTCAGAGGAAAAGTCTTTCTCCAAGGACACATGCTGAGTATATTGTAAATCTAACATGCCAACTGTCCCATGGCTTTACTTTTCTTCCTCTTTTCCTACCTCATGTACAGTTGAAGAAAAAATAATTTTTAAGCAAAGGATCACATTGTGGCTTATTTGTGCAAGAATAACCCAGGAAAGTGTTTAGAGTCTTATATTTAAAATTAATTTTCATGTTAGTTATGGTTAAACAGAAGAAATACATTAATGTATGGCTTGTGTCTGCTTTTCTAGGTAAGTGAATTAAGACATTTAATGTTTTGAAATTGAACTTTTAAATAGTGTATTTATTATCTTTATTAAATTATATTATGTCTTGGAGAAGATAATTTTAGGTTGAAATATTATGGGGACCCATGGACTTCATGAATCTGAATATCTAAATTTCTCCAGAGGTTTGGGAGTTCTCAGTCATTATTTCTTTAAATAAGTGTTCTGACCCTTTCTACGCTTTTTTATCATCCGGGCACTAATAGTGCACAGATCATTTCTGTTTAATGGTAACCTACAATTCATGTAGGCTTTCTTCACTCTTTCATTCTTTTTTCTTTGTTCTCCTCTGACTGAATAATTTCAAATGACCTATCTTCTAGTTCACTAATTCTTTCTTGTGCTTGTTTGAAATCAATCTTAAAGCTCTATATGGAAATCTTCAGTTCAGGTCATTATATTCTTCAACTCTAGGATTTTTGCCTTGTTTTAAAATGATTTCTATGTCTTTCTTGAATTTCTTATTTGTTCATTCATTGTATTTACTAATTTTGTTTGGTTGTCTTTTTTGTTGTAGTTCACTGAATTTTTAAAGGAGGATTATTTGAGTTATTTGTCAGACAGTTTACAGGAATCCATTTCTTTAGGGCCACTCATTGGATGGAGCTTTATTAGTTTTCTTTGATAGTGTCATATTTTCTTGATTATTCATGATCCTTGTGGCCTTGCATTGGTGTATGCACATTTGCAGGAGTAGGCACCTCTTCTAGTCTTTACAGGATGGCTTAGACAGAAAATCCCTTCACCTATCTGCCATTCTTGAGAGTCTGGGTGGGCCATCTGTGGTGTCCATAATGGGTTTGCCACTGGAGCCCTTGGCAGAGAGGTCTGGCACCTTGGTCAACACGTAGAAAGACATGATCCTTGGATTGATGATGCTGAGATCTGGGTCTGTGTGGCTGTGCCTACATACAGGATCCACGGGGGCCACCTAGTGCTGAGTCAGGCTGGGGTCCATGGTAAGTCCAATTCTCACTTCACTTTCCTTCCTCCATGGAGAGGGTCCCTTTCTCTGCTCTGGGCTTCCTGGGGTGAAGGAGGTAATGAAAAACTGTCTTTCATACTCACCTCAAGGCATCTTTTCTTATTTTTCTGCCCCACAGGTTACACAGGTGCTGTAACCTCTCACTTAGAATCTTAGTTCTTGTGAAGATATTGTCGTGTGTGGTTAGTTGTTCAAACTGATATTTCTGGGAGGAAACATGTATTGAAAACTCCTATATCACCAACTTGCAGAGTTTCTTCAAAGAGGTATTTCCTGGCCACCCTCTTATTCTTCTATTGCAAGCTTTTGTTTATGGGTTAATTTGCATTAATTTTCTTCCTCCTTACCCTCTTACTAGAATGTAGTATCTTATTCACTGTCAAATCTCCACTGCGTGGAAAAGAATGGATACACAGTAAATTATGAATGAAGGAATGAGTGAGTAAATGAGTACAATTTTATGTATATATTGGAAAATATAAAATGCAGTTTTGGTGTTTAGATAAATCTATTCACTATGTAATTGTATTTCTTTATCTGAAAGAATATGAGTTTTATAAAATGCCAGGGCTAACCAGCAGACCCTGAGCACCAGATGAATGGATTACTCTGACACAACATTTGCAGTGAAAGCGAGGGCTAAGGGACTGCCTGGCTAAAGGAACCATAGGGCCTTGAATGCCTGCTCATTAGGCTTTTATTGTAGCAGCAGTTTGAGATAAAGTTTATCTTTAAGATAAAATCAATAGGGTAAGTAATATTGGGAGGACACATGTGTTTGTAGTGTTTTTAAAGCAAGGAAACCCAAAGATTAAGTGTAAGGATTCCAGTAAACATATGGGGGTCTGCAGGTTCACAGTCTTGCTTCAAAAGGTGAAGGAATAATTAGGGGCACTGCCTAAGTCAGAATTCTGATCAGGGCAGGCAGCCTTCCGCACACTTCCCTTTTCTTGGAATGTCTTTTTTGCAAACTTTCCAGCCAAGTCTTTTGTGCTTCCCAAAAATAAAACTTACAGTAATATTCCTAAGGCAATCTACTATAAGCCTAAGGCATTTCTTTGCCTATATTTAATTTTTATAACATGAAAAAGGGAGGAAATAAAAGTATGGTATTTGTAGAATCCTATATAATAAAGAGGGAATATGCAAATTGACCATCACTCCACCACAAGGATGGCAGTGCCCACAGCAGAGGTGGGGCGGGGGGCTGGGGGGACAGGGTTCCATAACATAAGATGGCTGCACCCACACCGGAGGCTGAGTTCCTGTAATGAGCCTTAATGAGCAATAAGCAGGGACCTGAGCCTGTGACCCAACCCCCCTGTGGGGCTTGACAGAGGACCTCAGGCCATTCCCCTGGCCCTGGTGCCAGGCCAGGAAACCTCAGCCCACTCCACCACCCAGCAGGGCTTGACGGGGGACCTCAAGGTGGACCCCCCACCACAGTGCTGAGCTGGGGGACCTCAGGTTGCACCCCCCACCCATCAGGGCTTGATGGGGGACCTGAGGCTGTGCCACCCTCCAGGCGCTGGGCTGGGGGATCTGAGGCTGCACCCCCACCTGTTGGGTCTTAATGGGGGAACCTCAGACCATGCCCCCTGCCTGGTGGGGCTTGATGGGGGACCTCAGGCTGTACACCCTGCCTGGCGCCAGGCCAGGGGACATGAGGCTGCTACCCTGCCAGGCGGGGTTGAAAAGGGTGGGACCAGACGTGTCTGGGTCTAGCCCAATGGGGATGGGGCCGGCCGGGTCTGGGTCTCGTGGGATTTTGAGGTGCACATGGGTGGTGGGGACTTGACTCTGGTTAACGTGGTGTTCCCCAGACTGACAGGAAGAAGATTTTCATATACATTTTACTAATTTTCTTTCATCTCTGACACTTCTATTATAGAGAAAGGGCAAATAGCAATATTAAGATATTTCCTCTAATTAATCCCCTTTTAATGTGCATGAATTTCATGCACCGGGCCACTAGTTTTTATATATTGTTCTCTGTTCTGAGAAAACATGATACATATTGGCTTCTTAATTATATTTCTTCTAGAGCAGCTATTATTTAATAAGAAAATAGAGCATGCCACATATGTAATTTAAAATTTATTTTTAAATTTACATATAGGGAAATCCATTTTTTGGCATGCAGTTTTATGAGTTTTGGCAAGTGCATAAAGCCATATGATTACCATCACAATCAAGATAGACAGCAGTTATATCACTCCCCAAAATTCTGTCTTCCACACCCTTTGTAGTCAAATTCTCTTCTGACTCCCAATCCCAGGCAACCAGATATCCATTTTCTGCTCCTATTATTTTTCCTTCTCTATAATTTTATATAGTGAAAGCATATTGTATGAAGCTTTTGAGTCTGGATTTTTTCACATAGCATACTGTATCCATTTCATAACATGTATCAGTACTTCATTTCTTTTTTATTGCTGAGTAGTATTCTATTATATAGATATATTGAAGTCCATTCACCAATTGAAGGACATTTGGATTGGGTACGGTTTTTGGCGATTAAAAATAAGTTGCACCCTGGCTGGAGTGGATTGAGCATTATCCATGTACTGAAAGGTTGCTGGTTCAATTCCTAATAAGGACACATGCCCAGATTGCCGGGTTGATGACCACCAGTAGGGGGTGTGTAGGAGTCAACTGATTGATGTTTTGCTCTCATATTGATGTTTCTCTCTCTTTCTTCCTCTATCTTCCTCTCTCTCTAAAATTCAATTAAAAAGTAAAGTTGCTATGAACATCAGTATACTGGTTTTTGTGTGTGGTTAGTTTTTTAAATTGATAAGTACTAGAAACTCCTATATGACCATCTTTCAGAGTTTCTTTCAAGAGGTGTTTTCATTTGTCTTGTGTAAATACTTAACAGGGGGATTGCTGGGTCATTTGATAAGTGTATGTTTAACTTTATAAGAATCTGCCAAACTCTTTTCCAGCGTGTCTATACTACTATCCTCCTCCTCCTTCAGCCAAAATGAGGAAGGAAAATTTGTAATTAGGGGTCATTGAAGTCACTTATTTCAGTGGTTAAAAAGAGACTCTTGATAATTGGTCCATTGTGAGCAGTGGAGTGGTCGTCATCCTCCTTTAATGAGGAATCTGTTTTGCATACCCCTCTTATACTGGGAGGGACCCTCCAATGCTCAGATCCTTGAGACCAAGGGAAGAA